>NW_027397075.1:47465843-47510998 GCF_003265705.2 Callorhinus ursinus | reverse complement strand
TTCCTTCCTTCCTTCCTTCCTTCCTTCCTTCCTTCCTTCCTTCCTTCTTTTTTCCTTTTTCTTAGATTTCTTTCTTGATTCTTCCCTCATAGAGTCACACAGTAGCACAGCACTTTTCATAGCTATGAACTAGGAGAAAATACATTCCCTTCCTAACCCCCTTTCTCTTTTTTTTGGTAATTTTGAAAAAAAAAATTAATAGAAGGAATAGCATATACACAGGGGATAATGTAACTAACACTTACCACCCATAACCAGAAAATTACAATTTCATATATTTGTCTCAAAAGGCTTTTATTTTTAAGATTTTATTTATTTATTCATGAGAGACAGAGAGAGAGAGAGAGAGAGAGGCAGAGGGAGAAGCAGGCTCCCCGCTGAGCAGGGAGCCCCATGCAGGACTCCATCCCAGGACCCTGGGATCATGACCTGAGTCGAAGGCAGACGCTTAGCCATCGGAGCCACCCAGGCGCCCTCAAAAGGCTTTTTTAAAGCAAAGAAATAAAACCTGGCAGACAAAGTTGAAGTTCTCTTAGTTTTTCTCCCCAATCCTATTTTTCCTCTCTCCTCAGATAAACATTATCGTGACTGAAAAATGGCCCCCAAAGCTATCCATGTGCTAAACTGTGGCTATGTTACCTTAATGTGAGAAATGGGACATTACAGATGTAACTAAATGAAGAATTTTGAGATGGAGAGATTATTCTGGATTATCCGTCTGAACCCAATGTAATCACAAGGTCTTTATTAGAGGGCATGTTAGAGTCAGCGAAGACCTGATGATGAAAGCAGAGGTTGGTGAGATGTGGCCAAGAGCCAAGGAATGTGGGCAGCCTCTAGGAGCTGGACTAGGCATGGATCCTCTCCCAGAGCCTCCAGAAGGAACACAGCCCTGCTGACCCATGAAGACTTCTGACCTTGGGACCTGTAACATAATAGAGTGATGTTCTTTCAAGTTACTAAGTTTGTGCCAATTAGTTAGAGCAGCAGTAGGAAATTATTACAGGGAATTAGACAGGTTTCCATCTGGTCCATGTTTTTATACTTGGACTGGATTGATAGATGAAAGATGGAGAGAGAAATAAAGTAATTTTGTGTAGTGTATTTTCTACACTCACCTGATGGTTTTGACTATCTGTCCATTTGATACATAAATATCTAGTTCATCCAGTTCAACTGCTATAGAGTATTTTGTCATGAATATATCACAGTTCTAAAATGGGAATTAGGATGTTTTTAATTTTTCACAGCCATAAACACCCTTTTGCATATTTCCTTACACACATACCTCTTTGTACATAGATGCAAAAGGTCTACTAGAATATGTACCTAGAACTTGTGATTCTGTCTTTACCCCAGCTTCCAGGTTATAAAGTTCAAAATCCTTAGCTTATGTGCCCAGACTGTTGACAGGGGCCACCTCGGGGGAAGGGAATAGGATTTGAGGAAAAGAGAGGGAGGAAAGCTTTCACATTCGCCTTAATGTTTTGTTGTTTGAATTTTTTACAGACATATACTACTGCAGTAAAAAAGAAAAAAAACGTAGGCATTTGAGACTTAAAATAGAGGTTGAAAACCAGAGGTCCTCACACTAGATACAGCTGACAGACATGTTTTGCTTGGCCCACACGGATTTTTTTAAATATTGAAATATCCTTGCTTTTGTTTCACTAGCTTTTGGAGATGTATCTTGAAAGAAGTTGCTGTGGCCAATGTCATAGAGGTTACTGCCTATGTTCTCCTCTAGGATTTTGATGGATTCCTGTCTCACATTGAGGTCTTTCATCCATTTTGAGTTTTCTTTGTGTATGGTGTTAGAGAATGGTCGAGTTTCATTCTTCTGCATGTGGCTGTCCAATTTTCCCAGCGCCATTTATTGAAGAGACTGTCTTTTTGCCATTGCATATTTTTTCCTGCTTTGTCGAAGATTATTTGACCATAGAGTTGAGGGTCCATATCTGGGCTCTCTATTCTGTTCCATTGGACTATATGTCTGTTTTTGTGCCAGTACCATGCTGTCTTGGTGATCACAGCTTTGTAATATAGCTTGAAATCGGGCAACATGATGCCCCCAGCTTTGTTTTTCTTTTTCAACATTTCCTTGGCGATTCAGGGTCTTTTCTGGTTCCATACAAATTTTAGGATTGTTTGTTCCAGCCCTTTGAAAAATGTCATTGGAATTTTGATCGGGATGGCATTGAAGGTATAGATTGCTCTGGGTAGCGCAGACATTTTAACAATGTTTATTCTTCCAATCCATGAGCATGGAATGTTTTTCCATTTTTTTGTGTCTTCTTCAATTTCTTTCATGAGTGTTTTGTAGCTCCTAGAGTGTAGATCCTTTACCTCTTTGGTTAGGTTTATTCTGAGTTATCTTATGGTTTTTGGTGCTATTGTTAATGGAATCGTTTCTCTAATTTCTCTTTCTACAGTTGCATTGTTAGTGTGTAAGAAAGCAACTGATTTCTGTGCACTGATTTTATATCTTGCCCCATTACTGAATTCTGTATGAGTTCTAGTAATTTTGGGGGTGGAGTCTTTTGGGTTTTCCACATAAAGTATCATGTCATCTGCGAAAAGAGAGAGTTTGACTTCTTCTTTGCCAATTTGAATACCTTTTATTTCTTTCTGTTGTCTGATTGCTGTTGCTAGGACTTCTAGTACTATGTTGAACAATAGTGGCAAGAGTGGGCATCCTTGACGTGTTCCTGATCTTAAGGGAAAGGCTCTCAGCTTTTCCCCATTGAGGATGATATTTGCTGTGGGTTTTTCATAGATGGATTTTATGAACTTGAGGAATGTTCCCTCTATCCCTATACTGTGAAGAGTTTTAGTCAGGAAAGGATGCTGTATTTTGTCAAATGCTTTTTCTGCATTAATTGAGAGGACCATATGGTTCTTCTCTCTCCTCTTATTAATGTGTTCTATCACATTGATTGATTTGTGAATGGTGAACCACCCTTGCATCCCGGGGATAAATCCCACTTGGTAGTGGTGGATGATCCTTTTAATGTATTGCTGGATCCTATTAGCTAGGATTTTGCTGAGGATTTTGGAATGAACTTATGGGACTTCATCAAGATAAAAAGCTTCTGCACAGCAAAGGAAACAGTCAATAAAACAAAGAGGCAAACCACAGAATGGGAGAAGATATTTGCAAATGACACTACAGATAAAGGGCTGGTATCCAAGATCTATAAAGAACTTCTCAAACTCAACACCCAAAAAACAAATAATCAGGTCAAAAAATGGGCAGAAGACATGAAAAGACACTTCTCTGAAGAAGACATACAAATGGCTAACAGACACATCAAAAAATGTTCATCATCATTAACCATCAGGGAAATTCAAATCAAAACCACATTGAGATATCACCTTACACCAGTTAGAATGGCAAAAATGGACAAGGAAAGAAATAACAAATGTTGGAGGGGTTGTGGAGAAAGGGGAACCCTCTTACACTGTTGGTGGAAATGCAAGTTGGTACAGCCACTTTGGAAAACAGTGTGGAGTTTCCTCAAAAAATTAAAAATAGAGTTACCCTATGACCCGGCAATTTCACTCCTGGGTATTTACCCCAAAGACACACATGTAGTGAAAAGAAGGGCCACATGCACCCCAATGTTCATAGCAGCAATGTCCGCAATAGCCAAACTGTGGGAAGAGCCGAGATGCCCTTCAACAGACGAATGGATAAAGAAGATGTGGTCCATATATACAATGGAATATTACTCAGCCATCAGAAAGAATGAATACCCAGCTTTTACATCAACATGGATGGGACTGGAGGAGATGATGCTAAGTGCAATAAGTCAAGCAGAGAAAGTCAATTATCATATGGTTTCACTTATCTGTGGACCATGAGGAATAGCATGGAAGACATTAGGAGAAGGAAGGGAAGAATGAAGGGGGGGAATCGGAGGGGGAGAAGAACCATGAGAGACTATGGACTCTGAGAAACAAACAGGGTTTTAGAGGGGCTGGGTGTGGGGGGATGGGTTAGCCCGGTGATGGGTATTAAGGAGGGCACGTACTGCATGGAGCACTGGGTGTTATACGAAAACAACGGATCATGGATCACCACATCAAAAACTAATGTTGTATTGTATGGTGACTAACATAATAAAATTAAATTAAATTAAAAAAAATAAAAGTGTTGGGGAAAAATTTTAAAAAATCGAAATATTCATTTATGTTAAAGAATTAGGAGATTTGACATAGAAATGCAAAGTTTCAACTTCTCTTGGGAAAACTGGAAGAATTGGAAATGTTGGACCTGTATGTTCACATGGCAACAATTGGCAACAGCAAAGTTGACCTGATCCCCTCAGTGGAATAAGTGTGCTCTTACTGTTTTGCCATGGTCCCCACCCCACTTTATTGCCTTACACCCTGCCCATGTTATTCATTTTATCTCCTTCTCTAGGCAGCTGAGTTTGCCACTCCCGCTAGAGTGACCAGATAACCGGAACTTCCAGTTAAATTTGAACTTCAAATAAGCAACAAGTAATTTTTTAGTATAAGCATGTCCCAAGTATTGCTGAGCACCCCTGTATTTTGATTTGCTAAATCTATCAACTCTAACCCCAGGCTTCCAGCTCCCAATAGCCTGGCCTCCCCCCATTCCAACTTTCTCTCTAATTGATTTCCTTTATGCTCTGGCCACCAGTTTCCTGAACATGTTGTTGACATTCTTCTTCCGTCTTGGAGATCCCACCCCCCTGTTCCTCTCCAGTCACCTACAATTAAATCAGTACCTTTTAAGACCAAGTTGAAGTTCCAGCTCCTACAGAAATTTTCTCTGCCTTGGGGACCACTTCTTCCTCCTTATTCCCATAGCACTATTGATAGAACTCACTCTGCATTTCTCATTTTGAACTTCAGTGTTACTTAGCACTTTACAAGTAAGACATCTCCCCCACTAGATTATAACCTTTAACTTTGTATTATTATTATGCCCCTAACAAACACTTTGACTGTAGGAGAGAGTTGGTTGCTAGGAGTATCTAAGATGTGACATGTAAAGATGCTGTAACAGTTCGCTTTTCACAGCAAACTACCCCAAAACTTAGTGACTTAAAATAACAAGTATTTATTATAGTTCATGATTCTGTGCGTTGGTTGGGTGGTGCTTCTGGTCTGGCTGGTTTGGTTGGGGCTAGATGGTCTAGAATGGCCTCACTTGTATATCTGGGGGCTTCACGTGGAATGTTGGACCAAGGGTGTGGCCAGAGCCTCTTTCCCTATAGTGCCACTCATCCTCAGTGAGGCAGGACCAGGCTTGCTCACATGGTGATACAGAGTTCCCACCAGCAAGAGCCTCTTCCTTGTCAAATTTGCTAGTGTCCCACTTGTCAAATAAGGTCATACAGCCAAGGCCAGATTCAAAAGATAGGGAAACAGACTCTGCTGCCTGTGGGAAAAGGATAGAATCACATTGCAGAGGCATGTATGCAGGGAGACAAGAACAAATGGGAGGCTATTACCGCAATAATCTACTTCACATGATAATGAGAGCCCAGTTCCAATGTGCGTAAAAACTCATCTCAACTCAAGAAGTATGCTTATGTTCAATCTTGGTCTCTTCATATCAGTAAAACTGGACTTCTAGAATGCCAAACTCCTTCCTCCAGGAGCCTCTTCTGTGCTGTTTCTTCTGCCTGGAATGCTCCTCCCCACCTCCTTGCCAGGCTAATTACTACATTTCCTTCAAGTCCTTTCCTAAAGTCACTTCCTTATGGGGAGCCTCCCTGACTCCTCAGACCAGTCCAGGTCTCCTGTTCTACATACTCAGAGCACCACGGGTTCTGCCTTCACCGCACTTGCCGCCACTGTTAGGAATTACTTTGTTGTGTACTTATTTAATGTCATTTCTCCCTCTCAGCAGAAAGAGCTCCTGGGCAGAGGCCAGGTCTATCTTGTTCAATGTCAAATCCCCAGCATCTAGCACCATGCCTCGCACAGAGTAGCTGCTCAGTAGTGGAAGAATGAGTGAATGAACGTACACACAAATGGCCTCCAATTGGCTCAGTGTCGAATAGAGCTGTTCAGAGCACCCTGAACTCTGTCGGGGTAGAAGGCAGGGGAACCTGCAATCAGTCGGGGAGAGAAGAATAGGTTGTGCAAAATTATCCAAGAACAACTCAGGACCAAATAGAGGGTTAAGTGCCAGGTGCTGGACTGTAATTGCCGTGGGAGGTGAGGACGAAGAGGTGAGGCCAGGCCAGCTGGTTACGGAGGGCTTCACAGAGGAGGCAGCATGGGAACGAGGCCCGGGGAAGGAACAGGATTTGGATGTGATGAAATGAGGGAAGGAGGCTAATAAGTCAAGGTCATGAGTTTGAGCCCCTGTAGCTCCTGCTCTACTGGTATCCTCGTAAACTCTTACTCACAACAGGGAACAGGCAGGAGAAGGAATGAGGATGGTTGGGCGGAGCCATTCCCACCATCACCGAACCAGCTCTAGAAGATGACGTTTCAGAGGACATCGCCAAGTTGAGGGTCATCTACACACATTAAAAAAAAAAAAAAGCTCATTCAGAGCTCAGACGCCCCTGAGCCAATACAAAAGAACAACAGTAAACATCTGCTTCTGCTCTTCTGGTGACATTGTGGTCCAGAGACTCTCTCTCACTCTTCCTCTCTTTCGTGTTTAACTATTTATTATCACAACTTCCAAACATAAACAAAGAAAAGAGTACAAGAAATCCCATCCCCAACTTCAACAAGCTTCAGGACTTTGCCATAGTTCTTTCATCTCCCTCCCTCTCCAACCCTTTTTCCCCTGAAGCATTTTAAAGCAAATCCCAGATACTGTGTCATAACCCTCCTAAATAATTCAGTATGCATCTCGAAAAGAAATTAGGGCATTTTCTTACATAACCACAACGCCTGTTACACACCCCGCAAAATAAAGCATGATTCCTCAATATCATTTAATACCCAGTCCATATTCAATGTTTCTTGATCATCAAAGACTTATCTTTTTACAGTTGGTTTAGTTGAATCAGGATCTAAACAAAGCCCACACATTAATTTGGTCAACATTTCTCTTAAATCTCTTTTAATCTAGACTACTGTTAAATTAATTAAACCGGGAGACCATTAGACTTATGTGGCTCTGATGTCCTGGCAGCCTACACAAGCAAACCCAAAATCTAAGCCTGTAAATGCCTCAAGGTTATGAAATCAAAACGCTAAGGACAACCAATCACAAGCAGCCTACTCGGCTTTAAGCTACGGCCAATCGAATAATTTTCTCTTCATTTTTGTACTTTTCTACACATAAATCTTTCCTCCTGTTGGTGGAGCACTCCTAACCACTTCTGGTTTGGTGCTGCCTAATCCAAATTGATCTTCGTTTAAAGAAACTCCTGAACAGTTTAACATGCCTCAGTTTATCTTGTAACGCTATGGACGTTCCTTTTTAATCAGGGAGTCTCTTTGCTGACAACCCACCTCTGCCTCACTGACTTTATCTTGCTCCTGGATGGGCAGGGAGCTGAAAGATTAAGATCTCAGTTTGAGGAGAGGGTGGGAGGGATGGAGTGAGTATCAGCGTCAAAGATCTTATGAAAAAAAAATCGAATTGACTTCAGGGAAAGCAGATTAAGGTAAGAGACTCTTAAAAAACTGGATTTGTCCTGCGTGCTCTCTTAACACCTAAGCATGAGAGGAATTTACAGAAATATTTTTTTAAGATTTTATTTATTTATTTAGAGAATGAGAGAGAGAGAGAGAGAGAGTGCGAGCAGGGGGAGGGGCAGCGGGAGAGAGAGAGAGAATATCAAGCATGTTCCACGCTCAGCACAGAGCCCAACACGGGGCTTGATCTCAGGTGCCCCGAACTTATGGAGATATAAGAGTCTGATTCCTGCAGGCAAGAAAGGGAGAGTGAGTGAAAGGAAATCATGGAAACACAGGCAGGATGGACAACAAAGGCAGGAGGACCTGCTACACCATTTGCAGGGCTCTGTGCAAAGTAACGATCCCAGGACCCATGTTCAAAAATTATTAGGAATTCCAAGATGGGGACAGAAGAGCGTTAAACCAAGCAGGTCCTTCTGAGCACAGAGAGCTGTGTGACTGCACAGCCATTAGCCCGATGAAGCTGGCCCCGACACGGCCCAGGCCCAGGGAGAAGTTCTATGAGGCAATGCTTTACCAAGCACAGCCATCAGCCTGATGAAGCTGGCCCCGACACAGCCCAGGCCCAGGGAGAAGTTCTATGAGGCAATGCTTTACCAAGTTGTGTCTCATTTGCATTTCAGAGACCTGCAAATGCAGTGGGAATCATTTCCACATCTGGTAGCCACTGCCAGCAGCTCAGACTTACCAGGATGCTTATGAGCAGTGAATGGCTTCAGGAAGGTCACAGAGATCTGCACTACATAGCTCTCAAATCATGGATAGTGATGGGTCTGGATCCCCTAAAGGCTAGTCTACATGAGCACAGGCTCCAGAGTCAGAATGCCTGGTTTCATAACCAGACTCCATCATTTATTGGTTATTGTGAAACCTTGGTCAAGTCACTTGACTTCTCTGGGCTCCTGTGTCCGCATCCCTAAAATGGGGCTAATAAAAGTACCTACCTCACAGAGTTGTTTGAGAATTAAGTTAGTTGACTTTGCTGGACAGTGGCAAGTATTAAACGTGTTTGTTAAAAGAAATCCAGAGGCTACAGTTGGAAGGGTCCAGACAGAGCTCTGGTAACAGTGCTCCCTGCAGGACAAAGACTGACTCTGCTCTTCTGATAGAAGGCTGTGCCCGGCATCCTCATTGTTCTCCCCAACAATTTACACAAGGGTCATCAACTCAATGAGTATTTATTCGGCACCTGCTCTGTGTCAGGCACTTACTGAGTGGAGAGCAAGCCACATGTGGTCCTTGTCCTTCTGGTACTGGCCATCTAGAATAGGGAGGGTTCCACCTGCCGAGTCAAGTCCTGCCTGGGTCTGGCGCCGGGCCAGGCTCTAGGCTCTCCACTTGCAGCCCACCACCAAGGCAGTTCTGCGGCTGGTGAGCAAGATTTACCTTCAGTATCCTGATTCCTTGTTATCAATCTGCTTTGTAATACTCTGTTTTAACCAAGCCCCTGCTTGATAGTTCAGAATTCCCTTTATGAGATCCAATAGTTTATTTCCTGCCCTAGGACCTAGACCCCCAGCTTGAGGTCCCATACCTGTTGAAGCCCCAAGATGCTGTTGGCCTCCTAGCTGGCTGCCTGGGAAAAGCTCCTGGTTTCTTGGACTAGGGGGAGCCCACGTTTGGTTAACCGTAATTAGGTCACACCGGCCTTCCTAGGCTGGCCTGGACTCACGTGTGTCCATCTATCCAGCAAGGGGTCCCGGGCCTTGCCCTCTTATTCTCAGCTCCTCACCACTGCTTGACTCTGAACGGCCGTGTGGATTTGGACTCCCATCTCGCCAACACTCAGTTCCAAGCATGTGAAGAATATGGGCAAGAGAGGCTGCGGGAGGGAGCCTTTACCAATGTCAGTCTGACATGGGAACCAGACTCCTTTCCATCAACTAACAAATACGTGGCCCTCTGCCAAAGCCTTTGAGGGGTAGTTTGTGTTAGGATGGCTGTGGAGGATAGACGGGGTCATAGAGGGAGAGGGAGAGCGATGGTAGAGACACCAGCTGCTTTCCCATTGGCTCGCTGCAACCTGGGGCCACTCTGATGGCTGTTCGGCAGCCCAAGAACACCAGCTCGCACACCACCAGCCTGGCCAAAGGCCTCCAGGCAACTGGACTCTTCAGGTAGCTGGTGATACAGAGAAGTGGCAGGTGGAAGCTACGTGAGAATTTTTCTACATATCCCTCTCCATCCCCAGATCTGCACTTTAGAATTTCTGAAATGGTGAGACTAAAAAATAAATAAATAAATAAGTAAATAAAAGGGAAAAAATAGTTTCTCCAAGGTCACTTTGAAAGAAGCAGTGTATATGAATTTCCCCACTTAGGGCCATAGGGCCGTGGTAAGGTAGAGAGCTACCAGCCTTGCTGATGAAGTATTATTGGGACAGCAGAGAACCGGACACTGAAAGGACTATCCCCAGAAAAATCAAAGAGGACTTCAGTGTACAAATCTGAATCCTCTGGCCCTGGGAAGGGAAACAGCCCAGCCTGGGAAGGGGCCCAGCAGAAGGACAGACAATGGAGAAGGTGGCCAGGGCCTACGGCCAGGCCTTTTTAGTCTATTAGCCAGTGGCTTCCCTACAACCTCTGAATATAGAGCATTCATCTTGCAGAAACGCTGGGCTTCTTAACAGGGGATAAATGAAGTCAGTCTTTTGGTTACATTTTCTCTATAAATGAAGAGACTTTGAAATAATTGGTGTTGATTTCCTAAAAGGCCAGTTGACTAATTAATCAACAATATTTCCTAAACAAAACCAAAGGCTGGTCGGGGCAGAGAGGGGGTAAAAAGTGTTACTTCCTGAAAGCATATTATAGTTTCAAAGGACAAATTTTTTCAATCTTACCAAATATATATTATATATATATAGAGAGAGAGAGAGAGCGAGAGAGAAGTAACAATTTACAGACAATAGAGGATACACAGTTCTGAGGTGGCAGGAATGTTTCCTGTCGGGAGTCTGGGAAGACTTAGGAAAGGCATAATTTGAGCCCGGCCTTGCTGGCTGGGGAAGATCTAGATTCTAGATTCCACCCATATGATGAAGCACCTACTGGGTGCCAGGCACTGTGCTAAAACCGGGAACACAAAGATGAGCATGGTTCAGACTCCGTCCTCAAGGAAGGGCTCACAGTCTATGAGGGCAGCAGGTGTATGAACAGAGGACAGAGCTGAGCTCTGGAAAAACGTGTGATGTTTGGGTGGCTAGGGAAGGAAGCTGGGTGCATGGAGAGAAAGTGTGTAAGTGTGTGTGTGTGTGTGTGTGTGTGTGTGTGTGTGGCACCTGGGGTGTGGAGAGAGAGAAAGAAGGTAGTTCTTGGGGGGCTCCATTGAGGATGGAACATTTGAGCTGAGTCTTGAAACTTCAGTATAGTCTGTGGACTCAGAGGAATGACATTCTAGATAGGGGGACAGTGAGTGGGAAGGCATGGACAGAGACCACCAGGGTAATAATTTAGAGAAACTCGGTGTAATTCTGTTCTGTGTAACTGGAACAAAGGATGCATATGGGGTGTGATAGCAGCTGAGTCTGGGAAAAGGGGGCAGGAGAAAGACCCTGAAGGCCATGCCAAATTGTATGTAATTTTATCATGTAGGGGATCTGGAGCCATCCACAAGTTTTAAGTAGGAAAGAAATAAGCTCATGCTTACGTTTGGAAAGATCTGAGAGAATGGAGTCTTGGAGCTCAGAGAAGCCAGGGGAAGTGGACCAGAGTCGGGGGTTGGTGGGTGGGGTGGGGGACACTGAGGTTTATAAGCATTCTCACAGCTGGGCAGGGTGCAAGATGGGTTCAAGGCGAGAGAACTATTTGAGTTGAGGGAGACCTTTAGGGGGCAATGCCCCATGAAAACCATTTATTTTAACAGATACTTTTCCATTGTTCCGCTTCTTCCCCCAGGAACATCTTTCATTTTGGAATTGTTAAAATAGCTGTCATTTCTGTAGCCTGCTAGAGTTTGGGGAATGATTTCCTTTTTGTCTCAGTTGAAATGGATTCTGCTTCACAGGAATCATCAGAGTTGACCTCAACTTTTTGTCTACCAAGGGCTGCTTCAGTGTGGGCTGCCCTTGTTCCAGGGCTGAGGGAAGCTCTCTGATTGTCACAATGCTGTGAGGTTTGTAGAAACACGCGCTGAAATCGGTTGGCACAATTGTGTGTGTTTAAAAAACATAAATTTCCCAGAGGCAGTCCCCAAATTCTGTACAAGGAGACCCTTTGCTCCCCTGCATGAACAGTTGGTCCTGAGTTACTTGGAACACCCCCCAGAGAGAGGTTTTCTGTCTCTGTAGCTCTATCCTCACAGGAAAAGCCGGGCTGTACAAAAAGTGACTTTTGTTCTAATGCCAAATCCCTGGGAGACTGGTGTTTGCAAAGTTGACATCCTTTTGACTTTTTACATGATTTCTCTAACTCTTAACATTTCATACACGAAGAGCAAAATAGAACTTGACCCCGGTTTCCTCCAAGGTGGGTCCGCCAGGCTGGCCTTGGAACTGCGGCTCTAGTCAGGAGACTAGAGCAGAGGGCCAGTAAGGTCGAGGTCATGGTTGAAATTCCTGTAGAGGCCAATAGGCTGAGCACAGCCTGCCCTCCACTCTCTCTGGCTCTCGTGGCAAGCGGGTAAGAAGGTCAGGATGACTCAACACAGCCCAGACTCACTCTCTGAAATCACATTTCGTGTCCTGGATGATGGGTCAGCAATAGGAACTTCAGACATAATGACGCCTTGATTAAGAAACTGTTAGCGGGGCACCTGGGTGGCTCAGTGGGTTAGGCACATGCCCTGGGCTCAGGTCATGATCCCGGCGTCCTGGGATCGAGCCTCGCATCGGGCTCCCTGCTCAGTAGGGAGTCCGCTTCTTTTCTGCCTCTGCCCCTCCCTCAGTTCATGCTCTCTGTTGCTCTCTCTCTCTCAAATAAAATCTTAAAAAAAAAAAAAAAAAAGAAACCATTAAGGAAGAAAACACCGTTTTATGTCTCAGCTCTGATTTTTTTCCAGCCTTCAGTAGTAAGGTGGAGCAGCGGTGATTGTAGCAACTTTTCAACTACACAGAAAAGACTCTGTTGCTCCAGACAGAAATACCTGCCTAACAGCTTTCATCTGCCCCCAAACAGTTGTGGGTCCATAGGGTTAGGCCATGCTTCTGTTCCCCACTTCCTGTTTCTCTGCCCTTTGCTCCCTCAGCAATGGCCTCTCCTCCCCTGGCAACCCCTGGAGGCCCTTCTTCTCTCTCTCAAAGCAGGAAAGGCTCTTACAATGGTTGTTTGTACTCAAAGGTTGACACATCACACTTCATGGCAATAATTTCTGTCACCGTTACTTCAACCAGACGTTGCATGTCAAGGTGTTTCCCAGGAGGCCGTCGTGGGTGGAGAGTAGCAGTTAAGAGTGGGTAGTCTGGAACCAGATCAAAGCCAGGTTGGGATCTGGCACAGACAGTTACCAGCTGTGGGATGTGGGATAAGCACTTCACCTTGCCAAGCCTCGGTTGCCCTCTCTGTAAAGAAAAACCCCATCATGCAGTGTTGCTGTGTGGACTCAAGGAGAAAACCCGGGTTCAACTCAGAATTTCCTGGCGCATGGTAAATTCGAGCTATGGTTATTTATTGTCTAAATGACACACAAATGACTTTATTCCACTGAAATTCTTAGTAGAACAGCCGGCCAATGGTGAGAATCATTTCATTGTTTTTGCCATGGAAAGCTTCAAATGTGTAGACAAGTTGAAAGAACAGCACAGTTGACACTCACATCCGTCTCCTTAATTCTACAATTCTTTATTCTACAATTGTTTACATTTTGCCACACATATATATTTTTTTCTTAACCATTTCAAAGTAAGATGTAGCCATGACTCCTAAATACTCCAACGCCTATCTCTTGAAAAATAAGGACATTCGCCTACATATTCACAATCACCTTTACTATACTTAAGAAAATTAATGATAATCACCTAAATCACCTAATTCCCAGTCTATATAAAATTTTCCAAAATGTTATATGTCTTCTTTTTTTTTTTAAAGATTTTTTTTTTTTTTATTGAGAGAGAGAGAGAATGGTAGAGAGAGAGCATGAGAGGGAAGAAGGTCAGAGGGAGAGGCAGACTCCCCGCTGAGCAGGGAGCCCGATGCGGGACTTGATCCTGGGACTCCAGGATCATAACCTGAGCCGAAGGCAGTTGCTTAACCAACTGAGCCACCCAGGCACCCTGTTATATGTCTTCTAATAGATTTTCTTTTTCAAACAAGATCCAATCAAAATGCTTACATTGAGTTTAGTTGAAATGTCTCGTTCTCTTTTAATCTAGAGCGGTAGGTGTGCAGAAATTTGAGAACCACATTGTTGCTGAATCCAGCTACAAGGAGGGCTCGCTGCAGGGCGGAAAGGCCTCCAGCCTCCAGCGAGGCCCACTGGTGCTGGCGTGCGTACTGACACAGGCCCTGGGATGCCACTGCATTGTTGGTTTGTCGAATGAGTTGGTTACTAGTTTACCACTCAATAACATGAGGTTGGGAACTTTTGTTTTCTTCATATTCCCATCACCTGCCCTGTACCTGACGCACGGATGGCCAATAAAAGTGGATGGAAGGAAAAGAGTCAGGGAGGGAAGGGGGAAAAAAGAGGAGAGTGGGAAGGAGCCCCAGGTAGCCATCGGCGTCCATGCCTGGTAGGTGCCTCAGGGAGGACCATCTGATCTCCTGGAAGCCCCCATTCTCCTGTGATTTGGGGAGGACGATTCCCTGCTGTGACATGAGCCCTCTTCTTCCTCACGCTCCTTTCCCCCATTTCCTGCCTTCCTCACCTGAGCGCTAGGTGGGCTCAGGTCAGACTCCCTGCTAACTCTAGTTTAATCTCTTCCTCTCTCTCCAGGGACTAGATTAACATGTGACAGTATTTAAAAAGTAATCTATAGTCATTTATCTTTTCCTACAACCACACTCATTTTTCCAATACTTCCAATCCCACATGATTTCCACCCTGAGTAATGAAATTCCTGACCACAAAGTAAATCATGAACAATACACACTCTTTGTGCAGAGAGATTTCATGAAGTGAATAAGGAGGCATGCTCTGATGAAAGGAGAGGACACATGGATTAGCTCCCAAAGCCAAGAGGAGTTGTCCTCCAAACACAACCAGCAAAGTTTAGCTTAGGCTTCTGGGTCAAACTATTACTTCTATTCAGTGGAAAGAAAACAATGACCCAACTGACTGGAATAAGCCAAAGTTTGTAGAGCAAACTTTCTCCAGGTCTCATATCTAATCCATCTCTAAAATTCTAAGTTAGACAAAGGCAGACAAGATATAGGACATTAATGCAAGAAACTCAATATTATCTGCATGGTGGACTGACTAATCTTCGTTCCAGGTTGATCTTGTTGATATGTTTCTCTGTCACCTCCCTTTGCTGAGCAGTTGGCTTCTATTCAAGGTACACAGGGCCATTTAATTATTAATCTGAGCAAAACAGTATTAGGAAAGTTAAACTCCCTCGAGTGTGTCTCTGTGTGTACACATGTGGATACTTTCATGATTATCTAGCTCTTTTTTTTTGTTTTTGTTTTTGTTTGCTGTTTACCTCTCTGGGCCCCTGCTTCTCTCCATCTGTGGAGATATCTACAAGGTTATTATGACCAACAGGGAATTCCTAAGAGCTTGTTGGTCCTTCTCCCCCCTCTTTGGATGTGTGTGGAAATGTTTGTCAGCTGTAGAGCACTCACGTACACAAGAAGTGACTGACCTTGACCTCTGAATGGACTGTGTGTCTGCAACAAGGAAAAAGGGCAGTGTTTGTGTTTGATGAGGGATTTATGCTCTGCAGTCAGTAGAGAGTCCTTTATAGGGCTTACTGATGGCTAAGGGCTCCAGGAACCATCATGATTACTTAGTCAACTATTTTAATGAATGTATATAAACTCATTCTATTTTTATGTTAACAGGGAGGGAAAAGTTGGAAGATTTAATATGGAGGAGGAGGGGCTTTAGCTTCACTGCTCGGGGCCACTGGGAATTCCACAGATTTCAATCCAGCCTCTTATTCTTTTCTCCTTCTTAGGCCTCTCATCCTTTTTTATTCTTCCTTTTTTTTTCCTTTCTTGCTTCCTATCTTTTCCTTCCCTCCTTCTCCTTTCTTTCTTCAGCATTTATTGCAAGCTTACTACGAATTAAACACAGTGCTAAATGCTGGGGGTACAGAGGTGAATAACACATGAATAACCCAGCCCTCCGGGAACTTGGCTTCATGCAGGAGGCAGACAGGGACACAAATCATTCCAGTGCAATGCGTAATGATAGAGGTAAATGCAGGGGCCCTTGGCTTAGGGAAGAAGGCAGAAAGCTTCCTGAAAGAGATAACTGGCTGATCAATTGGGGGAGGAGCAGGGCCCAGGGCCAAGCCATACAACAGATTTTGATGTCACTGCATACTGTTAGGATCACGTGGGCGGGAGAGAAATGATACCTGCTTCTACTCTGGTAATATACAGGTGACCATCCATGAAGTCCTGGGTACGTTCCAAGGTGCTTGCTCAGATGGCTGACCCCAGGGAATCCTGGCAGAAATGAAAGCTAAATTGAAGCAAAGCTCACCCTTGAAGGCCAGTGCATTGGTGTGTGCTCAGGGGTGAAGTGTCCTGTGAGGAGAAGTGGGCAGGTAGGGGTAAAGAGGTATGGATGAAGATCTGTGCTCACCAGGGTGGAACAGTGGAGGTTGGAGAGGTGAAGATCTCCTGGCCTCCTAGCAAACAAGGCCTACGTTGTGCTGCAAGTTTTGCCAGGAGCTCAGGATTCGGGAGGACTCCTTCCAGCCAGTAGTCAGACAAGTGGCCACATTTGTTCTCAGGCTCTCCAAGGACAGAGACCTACCTTGGCTGCTTCATGAGCTACAGGAAGCAGGAGACCTTTTATAAAGTCAGGAGGGGTAAGAAGGAGTCTACTGAGGGAAACTTAATTCCTGCTTCTTGGATGTCTCAACCTAATGGTAGAGAGAGCACACATGAGCCAGAAAGACCTAAGTATTGTGTCCAATAATATCAACTGCAGCAAAATAGTCACAGCCACTGTATATTTAGCATCTACTTTGCAGTGGGGCATTTCGTGTATTATTAAACTTAACCCTTACATGCCTGTAAAATGATACAAAATGATAGAAGTTATTATCATTCCCTCCATTTTATAGATGAGGAAATCAAAGCTTGGCGAGATCATAGGTAGGAAGCCCTAGAATCACATTTGAACCCAGATCATCCTAACTCTAGAGCCCCAGATCTCAACTGCTTTCCTTACCATGAATAAATAGAGCAGCTCCTCTTTGACTGACGACGGTGGAGTGGAGAGAGACCCTAGGCACTGATGAACTGCATTTCTACAGCTCTGCTAGTTGTTATGAAGATGCATAATTTTTAATTTTTTATTTCTTAATGAGTGTAGTCTTAGTATACTTAAAAAATATTAGTATTAGCCAAGAGCATATCATTCAAGGGAAAAAAATACAAATTTGTATTTTTCAGGCTCTCTGAAGTCTATTACATTGTTAGTTGTTATGGACTGAATGTCTGCATCCCCCATGAAATTCATAGGTTGAAGACCTAATCCCCAGTGTGATGCTATTTGGAGGTGGGGCCTTCAGGAGGTATTTAGGTTTAGATGAGGACGTGATGGTAGGGCCCCATGATGTGATTGGTGCCTTTATAAGAAGAGGAAGGAGACACCAAAGCTCTTTCTTGACGTGCACACTCTGAGGAATGGCCATGGGAGGACATAGTGAGAAAGTGGCTATCTATAAGTTAGGAAGAATGACCTCACCAAGAACTGAATAGGGCAGCACCTTGATCTTGGACTTCCCAGCCTCCAGAATTGTGAGAAGATAGATGTCTCTTATGTAAGCCCCCAGATGCAGGATTTTGTCATAGCAGCCCAAATGGATCAAATCAATAGTTCATATCAGTGCCTGGGGTAGACATGCTCCCCATGTGTGTGTCCATGAACTAGATCTTCATAGTCAGGGAGTTGTTCACCATACCTTGAGACCTCACACTCCCCACCTGAGATTTGGGTGTTCTTTTTCTTATTGATATTTCTGAGTAATTTATGCAATAATGAATCCTTCTAGGGAAAATATATGAGTTGCCTTATAATTCTTCAACAGATGAGATGTTGGGTGGGTGCTACCTGCCATCTATAGCCCTGAGATGAATGAACAGGGAGGTATGTAGGTGGTTCTGTGTAGGGAGGAGAGCTAGGATCTATACAAACCACTGACTGCCTGCCTCAATGCTTGCTCTGGGTGTCTTTGGTGGCCTAAGGGAGACACACCTCAAGAAGGGCATGGCAGCTGCAGTCCCTCTGAACACACACCAGACTCTCAAGCTGTGTGGTCTCCCAGGAATCGGCTGCAGGGAAACTGGTGTGTGTTCAGAAGGACTGCAGCTGCAGTGCACTTGAGGTGGTGGAGAAACATGTCCTGTAGAAACAGACGAGTGGAGAGCTGTGGCTTGGGAGGGGAACTCTGGCACACCTCAGACTTCCTTAGCAACCAGGTCCCCCTCTGCATGGGGGCCGCACTGCTTCCCAACTGGTGCTGGCCCCCATGAAATCCTCAAGTAGAAGGAATCTGCAAAGGTCATTTACTAGAGGGCTTCTCAGTCTGTTTGGTACCTGTGTTTCACCTGGGAGTTTTGTTAGAGCGGGGGACTCTTATTTAGCAGGTCGAGGGTAGGGTGTCCAAGTCTGCATCTTCAACCAGCTCCCCAGCAAGGCCAGTGCTGCCGTCTGGGGACCACACGTTGAATAACAAGGATTTACTCTATCCCTCTGTGTCAAGGTAGGCTGAATTTCAGTGACCATCTCAGCCAAATAAGAATCCATGCTGTGGCAGAGAAGGAAATTCTCTTGTTTAGCAGCTCTCTTACCTTTTAGAAGTTCTTACTCAGGAAGGCCAAACCCTTTTACTCAAGTCAATGGAGTCCATATTGTCAAGTTCTGCTCTCGGTAGAAATGGAGATCCAAAGGAGCCCTCTCTCATATCATAGCCCTCGGTTATTTAAGGACTACAAAGTCAGAGCTATTTTTAAAAGCACTGTTTCTCCCTCCGTTCTTATACCTGCATTATCCAGTGTGGTTAGGAGGAGTGAAATCATTGGGACATGGTTGGCAGAGGAATTGGCGTTTGGGAGTGTCATGGGGCTGCTCATCCAGTCAGTGAGTCCTCACACACCCAGATACTCTTGGCTCTCCATAATAAAGGGATGGCAGAATTTATGAAAATTAAAATCTGAAGAGAAAATGAAAATCTTTAACTTTCAGCCTCATCGCTTATCAGAATTTGATCATAGTATTGTTCACAGGTAACAGGTGATCTAGTTTAGCCAAAGACCTTTTCTCTTTTCTCTCTGGCCTTGTATTTCTCCCCCTGAAACACTGGGAGGCAAGGATTCAGTCATCTACCCCAGCCACGCAAAGGAACCCGAATAACCCACAATGTGAATGAGAGTCAATAGATTTTTTAAAAATATTTAATTTATTTATTTAAGAGAGAGAGGGAAGCAGACTCCCCACTGAGCAGGAAGCCCGACATGGGGCTCAATCTCAGGACCCAGAGGTCATAACCTGAGCTGAAGGCAGACACTTAACAGACTGAGCCACCCAGGCGCCCCAGATTGTATTTGAAGTACCCAACAGTCTGTGATGCCAAACCTCTTCTGCCCCTGTTTTAATTCCCCTGACTTCTGTCTTCTTCCTGTCCCAAGAAAGGCCTGCCATCAGCTCTTTGCAACTTTGTATGACTTTAAATCAATGTGTTTCCTCCTTCAGGGGCACTTGTATTTTTAAACTCTTCTCTCTGAGTAAGGAATGAGAAAATATATCCTTTGTTACAGAGGCTAACGGTCTCCCGGTGACAGGTTGTTACGCACCTGCCTGAAATGGCAGAGTGGGGCTCCTGCAGACATTGCCTACAATAAAGACGCTACAGCCACTTACAGGTTCATGCTGATATCCTGGGGGAGGGACAGACTCTCCCAGGAGACTGTGAGGCTTCCAACAGAGCCTGTGCAATTTCAGGTTTCCAGAGAGCAAGAGTATCCAGAAGTTTACTGTTACCCTGACCCCACCCTCTGCAGAACACCCTTCGTCATTTCAAGAAGGTAAAATGAAACAGGCAGAGCTGGGGACAAGATGACAACATCTGGTTTATTCTGACAGCCAGTGTGTAGGGTGCTCTGTGTGGGGAATATGACTCACCAGCCTTGGTCATGACTCTGGGCCCAGGATTCACAAGCGTTCCAAAATTAGCAACCAACCTTGTACACCCACAGAGTAGCAAGACACTTCCCATTGAGAACAATCAGTGGGTAAATACATGGAGCAAGAGAAGGTTAAAAGAGCTGTGGATTATTATAGTTCTTTCAGTTAGCCTAGGAAATCTTTCTGGAAAATATAGTCTTCTCTGCTTCACCACTTATTACCTACTCATCCACCCATTCAAAAACTTTTTCCCGAACATCTCCCTGATGCCTAGCACTGTTCTGGGAGGAAGCAATAATAAAGCAGTCCATTCTCTCATGGAGATCACAAAACAGTGTGAAAACCCTGGGAGAATGACTTAATCTCTTATAGTTTCCTCATCTACAAGATGGGAATAACAATGTACTGATTCATTGGATGTGTGTATAGTGCTCATCAGAGTGCCTGACACTTAGCGGACATTTATCTAATGCTAGCTGTTAGCTTCCGTGGAGAAACAACTGACGTGTAATTAAGATCATTGGTGTCTTGGGGTGCCTGGGTGGCTCAGTTGGTTAAGCGACTGCCTTTGGCTCAGGTCATGATCCTGGAGTCCAGGGATCGAGTCCCGCATCGGGCTCCCTGCTCAGCAGGGAGTCTGCTTCTCCCTCTGACCCTCCCCCCTCTTGTGCTCTCTCTCTTTCATTCTCTCTCTCAAACAAATAAATAAAATCTTAAAAAAAAAATCACTGGTGTCCTGATGTGCCTATTGGCGCCATAGTCCAATCTCCCCACTGGGAGCCTCGGGCCTCAGCAATGCCATAGCTGGGAACCCAGCCCCCCCTGTGGATGGGACCAGAGATGCTGAGCTCAACATAAGCCTCCACTCCATTGAACCAACCTCCCTCCTCCTCACTCTATCTGAAAGGAGCTGGGTCATCAGTTTAATGCTTGGTGCTGATAATGGTAACAATGATGATAAGAATCTGTAAAGTATAGCTCAATTTTATAGTCACTATTCATTTCCTCTTCAGTGTGGGGAACCACCCAATCAGAGAGCAGCACAATGAGAACAAAGTCTGAGAATGCCAAGGTGTATCCCTGGTTATGTTCCCCCAGTTAGAAAGGGGAAAGTCGGATTGCAAAACCAGCATTACAAACCTTCCTGCCTCCAGGCCTGCAATTTCTTTAGGCCTCACTTCTTTTCCTGGGTCCCTTCCTTGGTGAGGTCTCTGGATGGTTTGAGTGTTTGCATAAAACTGCATACAGGTATCCATGAATACAGTCTCATGGTATTACCATTATAGATCTGTGAATTTCTTAATAGATCCTATTATTTCTGTGTTCCTGGTGACCTTCCCAGACCTCCTTGTGATTTGGAGAAGGCGGGTTTGACCCTTTGGCCTTCCCTGGTGAAGACCTGGCTGCTGCTTGTCGGGGCGGTAGGCAGTTGGGCGGCAAAGCCATCTCTCTAGAGGCAGCTTCAGCATCAGCCTCCATTGTCTGATTCCAGGCAGGTGCTTGAAATAGTCTGCCAGTAGCCAGTTTCTCAGTTCCATTAACAAGGGGCAAGTCTTCTTCCTCAGGGAGAAATGGTTTAAATGGACAACGAGAAGCAAAGGCTGCCTTAAGTAGCCTTGACAAGGGGCATTAAATCACCGCTAAGTTTCCCTACAGTTCTGAGATTCTAGAATCTTAATGATCTTGAGCCAGAGATAGTTTTTCTCTCCCCACTGAGTTGAAAAAACTCAGTGGGGAGAGAAAAACAGAAAAAAAAAAATTAGATTGCTTAGAAAGTGAGCATGGAGGGTAAGAAAAGCTTTGAGATTTTTCCTGTTTGGAGATTTGGTTGCATTTAGAGCCAGTTTTCGGCTCCACTGGGTTCACCTTTTTAAAAGGCATGTGTGGGCGCCTGGGTGGCTCAGTTGGTTAAGCGACTGCCTTCGGCTCAGGTCATGATCCTGGAGTCCCGGGATCGAGTCCCGCATCGGGCTCCCTGCTCGGCAGGGAGTCTGCTTCTCCCTCTGACCCTTCTCCCCCACCCCCCACCATGTGCTTTCTCTCTCTCATTTTCATTCTCTCAAATAAATAAATAAAATCTTTAAAAAAAAAAGGCATGCGCTGCGGGACTTCAAGCAGCTCACCCGGCTAGCTCGTTGGTAGAGCTTGAAGCCAGCAAAGAACCTGGAAGGTCAGAGGTCTGGCTCCTTTGCTGTGCCTGATGCTACTTCCAGCACACCTGAACTCTTTGTGGTCTTCAGTGGCCTCCTTCTCAGAGAATGCCACGAAGCATTCTCCTGTCCTTTTACATGGTCTTCTCTGTGTTGAGGTGTCATGCAGCCAAACAAGCCTGGTGTGAAACCCACCCCTTGTTACTTATGTGACCTCAACATGTTTCACCTCTCTGGGCTTTAATTTTCTTCTCCATAACATGGGCCCACATTAACCTATGAGCTATTACGAGTTCCTGTGAGAATTAAATGTGCACATGCATACATGATCATTCTTTTTTTTTTAATTTTTTTTTATAGATTTTATTTATTTATTTGAGAGAGAGAATGAGACAGAGAGAGAGCACGAGAGGAAAGAGGGTCAGAGGGAGAAGCAGACTCCCCGCCGAGCAGGGAGCCCGATGCGGGACTCGATCCCGGGACTCCAGGATCATGACCCGAGCCGAAGGCAGCCACCCAACCAACTGAGCCACCCAGGCGCCCCAATACATGATCATTCTTAACAGTTAATCAAAAAGCTTTGAGAGTCGGGATTAAGTACACGTCCGGGTGTGCCACTGAGTAGCTGTGGGAACTTAAGGAAGTTACTTAACTTCTCTGTGCCTCAGTTTTCTCGCCTGTAAAATGGAGATAATAGTACTACCTACTCCAGGGACTTGGGGTAATGGTTAAATGAGCTAATATGTGTGAGATGCTTAGAACAGTAATTGGCAGATGGCATGTGTGTGTGTGTTCGCTGTTACTATTATTGTTATTAATAGTACACCACACACAGGGAAATGCCCACTAATCCCTGACACCTTTGTACTAAACTTGCTGCCTGTCCTCCGGAATGCCTGCCTTTCTAGTTGTCCTGCTCATCTAAGCCTCTCTCCAGCTCCAGGGCTCCAGGAGCTGCTCAGCAGCAGACATTAAAGGCCCACTGTGCCCAGTGGCCCTTTGGTGGCCCATGTCGGTGAGCTGGTGGGTCCAGAGGAGACCAAAGAGGCAGAAGGACCAGCAACCTTCATTGCCTTTAGTCCATTATTTGTTCGGGGCTCTAGCCTCAGACCCCCCCCCCCAACTAGAGTGTGGGACTCGGGGGCCATCTCAGGAAGCAGGCAGGTGTGCTGTGTGCCTGGAGGGAAGGGTCCCCCAAACAGACGGTAACCCTGTATTTTGTCAGCTCTGGCACATGTCAAGGAGGCTCTGGGTTCGCTTTGGCGGGGATGTTTTTCTAAGTCTGCAAACCGAAGGAGGATACAACTTCCGGTCTGGAGATTCCGGCTCCGCACCGAGCGCTCGGTTTCTGCTTGCCGCTGGGGCTGCTGGGGCTTTGCCATCCAGGGAGAGCAGCTCGGGGCAGACTGCCGTGGGGGAGAGGGGCTGGGCGGCTGGCCCAGCTGACCACTACGCTGGTCCAGGCTGGCTGTGCCGGGGCTGCCTGGAAACTGCTCTCGCCCCAAATGGCAGAATCAACCATGTACTGGGCGCTTACCCTGCGCCAGGCACTGTGGAGGGCACAGGGGACACTAAAGCAGAGCCCAAGGCCTTAAGGAGGTTAGCAATCTGGTGGAAGGAACAAAGTACTTCAAGAGTAAGCTGATAATAGCAGGACATATGAAGTCATCAGTGTGTCCTTGCAGGTATCAGTGACCTGTAAGACTCCCAAGATTCCTGGGGTTCTAGGTAGAGCACACCAAACTGGCAGAGCCATAATCATAACCATATCTTCTGTGTATGAGGCACTCTTTGAAAGACTTTTGCATATATTAACTCATTTCGCTTTCACAGGAACCTTTTGTAGTAGGCCTTGTTGTCATTTTTACACGCAGAAACTCAGGAACAGGGAGGCTAAGCGACTAGCCTGAGATGACACGGCCAAGAAGTACCGAGCCAGGATCCAAACCCAGGCTGTCAGGCTCCAGACACCATGTTTACCCCCCTTGGTTAGCTACCTGGAGCCGGAGAAGGTGAACCCTGGGACTCACACAGGAAGAGATTCCTTCTCCCAGGTGGTAGGAAACGCACTGGTTAGTTCAGGGCATGGGGTTTACCCCATGGATCCATCGCCGTGCCTGCCCCTCCTACGGAGGTCACCCGGTCACCAGGCCATCAGGCCTTCGACACCCTGAGGGAGAATCTGCTCGGCTCAGTCAGCACCACCCAAGAAAGGAATCCCTCTCAGGGCGCAGGACACCTGCCAGGCCCCTCATAGGCTTTTGGCCACCCTCCAGGTGGCTCCCTCTGCAGGGGACAGAGTGCCAGTCCAATCCGTTGTGACCAGGGTGGCAGGAGGTCATGTGGTACAGAGGAATCAAACGCTTCCCTGCCACCCGAAAGAGCTTGACTAACACATGAACCCACAAGGAAGGGTGTGGCTGCTTTGCCTCCCGAAACATATTCAGTTGCACCGTCTGTTCACTCAGAACTCTTAAAAATATATATATACACACACACGAAGTATATATATGCACAAAGCATATATATAAGATTGTTTATAATAATGAGAATATAAATAATGAAAAATAAAATTATCCAGTCATAGAGGATGGGTTGGAGAAATTGAGGTACACCCAAACAACAGGTTGCTATACAGCTATTAAAATCAATGCTATTTAAGTATATTTATTAACACAGAAAGATGTTTTCACTGTGTCATCAAGACCAGCTTGAAAAACAAAATGGATATTCTGATCCTATTTTCATAAAAAATATGTATATGTGGACAGAAAATTTTTTCATCTATACACACAAAATATTAATTGAGGCTATCTTTGATAGGAAGGATTGCAGATTAAGTTCTTTCCTTTTACTTACTTAGGTCTACATTTTCTATAGTAAACATGTATTTCTTGTGTAATAAACTTGATTGTTTAAAATCTAATAGTATGTTGAAATAACCTTAATTTTGTAAAAAGATTCATCTTGCCTTAAACATGAGAAAACAAAATGTCTGAATTTCTTGTTCTTGTTCCTCTTTGTCCCTCCTGATTTTGGTGGTAAACAAATAATATTCATTGTGGAGAATGATTCCAGGCCAGGAACTTATCTTTGAGTAATGGCTTATGAGAGCAAGAAAGGAGTTTAGAGATGATCTAACTTAATTTCTTACTTAGCAGTTGAGGAAACTGGACCCATGGACTTAGCTAGTCTTCTAAGAGCCTGGTGGCAAAAACTCAGCTGGAATGCAGGTCCTTGGATGCCTAGCCCAGGGCACATTCTACACCATCATGCAAGGCCGTCACATCGGCCCCTTGATGCAGAGAGGACTGCAGTCATTTATTGTGGAGGCGACGACTCTAAGCATAGGAAGGGCTATTATGCTGACCATGATCAGTCACTATTCTTCGGCTCTACTAAGAGGCAGACGTGGAAGCTGGGTTTAACTACTGTAGATCCTGGAGTGGGAGTTAAGACATCGTGGTGGGTGATAGGAAGATAATTCTGCTACTCTCTTCTGGAAACCTCCTATCTGGAAAGCTTATGTGTGATTCCACATGAAGGCAGAGGCCCCGACACAAGTCTGGTCCTCAGATTCCTTCCTCTTCTTCAGTAGCTGGGTCATAAATGCTGCTTGTGGTATTTTCTCTCCTCTTCCCAAGGCTCATCTTTCTGGAAAGTAGAGTAGTGACAATAAGTCAAAGTCAGCATGGTATAAATATTGTTCTCAGCCCTTCATGAAACCAGTTTTGAGAAGCCGCACTGATAATATTGGTTTGTCAACTTCCCTAGAGAATTCTTCGCATTAGTTCTATCATATTGGTCAAGATTTTTGGTTGCACACTTCAAAAACCCCACTTGAACTACTTGAGGCAAAAGAGGGAATCTATTAACTCATGGAATTCAAGGAAAGGTTGAGTAACTGAACTATGCAAAGATCAGGGATACACGGAGCCAGGCCTCACGAACCAGGAGAACCAAAGACTTCGGTACAGGGGGGGCCCTTTTCTCTGCTTCTGGCCTCTGTTTCTTCATCGTCTTTCACCTCAACAGGATGTCTCCACTTTCGATGGCCATATTTCCACCTGACAGTCTCCACCACCAGGAATGAACTTTCCTGGTGATCTCTCACTTGTCCCAAGTTAAGAGATCCCTATGGGAGGGCCCGCGTGGGTAAGCTGTGACCAGGTTGCTGGGCCATATAAGAACATGACAATTCCAAGAGGAACACAGTTTGTCTAGGAGGAAAAGTCCAGAAGACTAGATGGTATTTGCTGAGACAAGGATATCCTCTTTCCCCTCCTTAGAGCAAATGAGTTGAGAAGAGCCTGAACAATCAGACGGTGAGTGAGAATCCTTAAGAAGTCGACCTAAATCTCCTGAGAGGGGAACGTGCCTGGCGAGCGACCTCCGCTCTTACAGTGATTGACATCTAGTGGAAAAAAACCTGTAGCAAATCTCTCCTCGACAGGGCCCCCCAAAGAGGTGCATCTGGGTAGCTTAGGACCTGAGACAAGTTTCAAGAACTGTGCCCCCCTTTCCCAACCCACTCCTGGAGAACTAGACTGCAGGGGTAGTCTGCAGGGGTAACAATCCTATCATCTTAACTGTATTTATAAATTCCTGATCCTTTATGTAGGGCTTTTTTCTATTCTGCGCCTAGCCTGAGTGCTGCTATTTTCACAGAGGAAATCGGAGGAAAGAGGCTGTAATTACAGGTCAGACACCAGTTCCGGAAGCAGCGAAGGCAGCAGTGAGCCCATGGCTCCCTGTTCTCTTCCGGGCTGCACTCTGGACATCTCGCCCTCTTCCCTCGGACCTGGGTCAGCGCTCGTGTCTTTGTCCCCTTCTCGTTTCTCCCTTTGTTTGCCAGCTGCACATATCACGAGACAGAAAGGGAAAGTTAGAAATAAAAGCCAGCGAACTAAAGCGGGCGGTGCTTGGGCAGACCTGTCTTTTGGAGATAATTCAAATGGAAAAGAAAAGGAAAAACACACACACACACACACACACACATTTCAGGTCATTGGCCTTTTTAAACAGACCGCCGGCAATATTTACTCCTCCTGAAATAGCACAGTCACATGAAATAAAACCGTGTTCGGTGAAGCCCGCAAAACAAAAGGACAATTTACAGGCTGGCACGCTCACTGAGGGCCCTCTGTTTGCCGGCCCGGATCAGGCCTTCGGCTTCCTGACTCTTCTGGCCACCTTCTTTCTGCCCAAAGCCTGCGGGACGTCTGTGTGTGTGTGGGTGGGGGGGGGGGGTCAAGGTCACACTGCCTTAGAGACCCTCCTGGACTTTTTTCCCCTCAAATAATGTGGGAAGGTAGCCAGAGGGTGGAGAGCAGGGCTGTGACAAGGATGTGGCGCACGTGACCTCCATCCTCCAACCGGTGCCCGGAAGTGCAGGCTGCAGACATCTCAGGAGGAGCCTTCGACAATGGTGCCCACCCCCCCTCCAGCATGGCCACCTCTGTCTCCTGTCTCTCCTTTACCCCTGACTTTGTTACCTACCTCCCCACCCTCTCTTGTAGACTTCCCTTCATTTTCCCCTCACCTTTTCTTAGATTCCCCCTTTGCCTTCTCTCCTTAGCTCTTCATGTGACTAGGGCCCCTGGTGGACCTTTCCTGAGCAGTCATGCTATAGCCTGACAGGTCAATGAGTGGACGGGCATAGGCCAGGTCTGGGCTTCTGGTGACCTCCCATTGAGGTTCAGACCTCACCAAGGTCTCAAGGGAAGCTTCTTGGCTTCACCCCTTGCAACTTTTCTCAGTTGCCCAAGATTCCTTTTACAAAGCCAAAAGCCATTCAGAGAAATAATTCATTACCTTGCTGTGGATGTTTCCCAAAAGCCCTTGCACATCTGCTGATGTAATCTTTACATCGACCTCAGGACGTGGGCAAAGTGGTGGAGAAAGCAGAGAGATCAAGAGGTTCAGGAGCACGCCCAAGTCAGTCAGAGAACCCTGGTCTCTGCTCTCCCACAGCTAGAAAAAGAGGAAAATGACACCCATTCCAGATGCCAGGGAGGGACTCTTCTAGCATCCAGGGTGAGAGCTGCGACATGAGCCTGAATCCCTGGCTTATCAAATGTGGGACACTTGGTTGACAGTGGCGTTCATCACTTGGAACCTCATGAGGCCGATTTCACGGAGTGTCCAAGTTTAGCTGACATCTAGTGGACTTATATCACAATGTAGCAGCTGTCGCCTTCATTTGTGTTCATTGTCAAAGTCCGTGCAGCAAGCAGCAAAGGGTTAGCCAGAGATGTGTATAATATACTCTATTTTTTCAAGTGTTTTGTGGTTGTAAAGAAAATTACTTTGAGCGCTCTAATGAAGTTTGTCTGCCAACTGATTGATCGATCCATCAATCTAGCTATCATGCAGCTGTCAACAAATAGTTGCTGAGTCTCAGCATCATGCTCCGTGATAGCATGTGCGAGGTTTTGATGTTTGTGGGGAAAGGAGTCCTCAAGAAAGAGAGGGTAGCTGAGCCTGTGTGCTTTCACTTCTAACAGCCAGCACCTGTGTCTCCATGTCAAAGGGCTGCCCCCAGGCTGTCAGGACGTCCTTTGCCGGGGGACCCTGCGAGCTGAGGGCCCAGACGGTACACACCCACGGAGCAGCCCTCGACCAGTGACTGACAGGGGCAACATCTGACTCCAAGGTCTGACGCGCACCGTTGGTCCCCAGTGGGACTGAGCTCCAGTTACCCTGTGTGGGACCTCACTTGATTTCACTCCCTTTTTGGCTCCCACATATTCTCCCAGGCTACTCTCCCATACCCCTGCTGGTTTTTCCGGGGAACACATCCATAAAAATCATTTCACCTCAATTCTTGTTTTAGGGTGTGCTTGTTTCATCTTGGGCTGCTTCCCGCCCTGGTCTTGAGGATCCAGGTGAACTAGAGAGAGAGAAGGGAGCAGACCAGGCCCTCCCCCAGTCACCAGAGGAGCCTGTCATTATAAGCTGAAGGTGGGGGCTTCCTAAAGGCCCAGGGAACAGGGGCAGCACCCGGGCAGGGAGGGAGACCACATTCTCGAGTCCGCACATGGTATAGCCCCGCTTCAGAGAGGGAAGGACTGATAGGAACTGAAGATCCTTTGACACCTAGGAGTTTCCAGTTTGAAGGATTCTAGAAGATGAAACCGAGACAAGAGAACAATGTCTCCAAAGTGGCCCGAGGTGGTACCTGTGAGGCACTTCTCCCAAGTGGCTTCCGGGGAGAAGCCCCCGAGCAGACTTGGGCCTGAGCATGTGGGAACTACCATCTGGGATGCCCAGAAAGTGGTGAGAAAAGGAATGGAGTATGGAGACATTGATATAACATGATGAGCCCTGAAAACATAAATGAAAGAAGCCAGACCTAAAAGGCTACCTAGTGTGTGATTCCATTTACAGGAAAGGTGCAGAAGAGGCAAAGCCAGGAAGATGGAAAGTAGATTAGCGGTTGCCAGGGGCTGGGACAAGAGAGGAAGAAGAGTGACTGCTTAACAGGCAGAGTTTCTTTTTCAGTGATGTTGAAGTTCTGGAATTAGTGGTGATGATTGCAAAACCTTGTGAATATACTAAAATCCACCAAACTTTTGAACTTTAAAATGGTAAATTTTGTGGTAAGAAACGAAAGGAGGGAGAGAAGGGGGGAGGGAAGGAAGGAAGGAAGGAAGGAAGGAAGGAAGGGAGGGAGGAAGGAAGGAAGGAAGGAAGGAAGGAAGAAGAGAACTGGGAAACTTTGGGGCAGCAAAAGGAGGGGCTGGAGTCCTCATTCGCCAAGGCTTCAAGTTAATAAAATTTTGGATATTAATGTTATGCTCCTTCCTCTTTTGACTGGTGATGATTGGGATCATTAGTGTTGAAGGAGGTGGGACCTCTGTGGCTGTACGTGGTGGTGGCCCTGGTCAGTGATATATTTCTGTAAACTTCTTCAGTACCTAACGTCTGCACTGCCCAAGATAGAAGGTTGAAGGAGATGGGAGACTTTTTTTCTAATTATTTCGTAAGTGCCCATCTCATTTCCCCAACTACAATGTGCACTTCTGAAGGTAGAGATCATATCTTTTTAGGGAATTGGGGATTCCTTCTTCTTTTCCTTGACCTGTGACCTCTCCATGCTGATTCTAAAGTGAATGCAGTCCTGGGGCCTGACACCAGGGCCCGCCCTGTGTGAGTCTTCAGTCCCAGACAAGGCTCTGTTCTACTGGCTGCTAATCTCTCTAGATCCTACTCCAAAGGTCAGGGATGGTTCACAGGTCCAGAAAATTCCCTCATTTCTGTCCTAATACTTGGCATCATTTGCTCCCTTCCATGGGGAAGTAAGTCTGATTTCTGGAGGCCATGGGACACCTGCTTTTTCTTGGTCACAATACAAGCCAACATGGAGCAGGCCGATGAGGGTAATATATTTGCTATTAAATTCCATCAAAATTGAGGCTTAAATATCAAAGCCAGTTCAAAAGTCACTACAGGTTTTCTCTTTCAGTGGAAAAATAAAGAACTTCCAATTTAACTGTGGAATGGAGCTCCTTCCATCCAGTTCCTTCTGTATTTCCTAAATTTTCAGGAATAAAAGTAAATCATTTTCTGACAGCAGTTAGTTGGTTCCTTTCTACTTTAGAAATTTCCCAACTGTCCTTTGTGCGCTGTGCTGTGGGCTTGAGGCCTCTACTCCTCACGCCACTCCTCCACCCTGAGAAACAGACTCATACGGCCAGGCTGTGCCTCCAAGGGCCCACATTTCATAAGGGGGTCTGTCTCCAGACGCCCAGGTTGTGTGTTTACTTGAAGGCTTGGATGAATAGGAATGTCACTTCCTGGTTCCAGAGTTGGCAGAGTGCCTGCCCCTCCCTACTGGCCAAGAGCCAGAGACAGCCCGAGGTCTACATGTTCTCTCTATAGGCACATTCTCAATGTGCCTGAGGCCCGGTCACATCTGGGCTCAGAGTTTCTGCCTCCTGAGCAAGTATGTGTGTTTGTGTGTTTCATGAGTGTGTGGGGTTTGTATATGCATATTATAGGTTAGAGTGTTTGTGTGTATGTGTGGGTGTCTGTATTTGGGGAGTTGAAAGTGGCTAAGTGTATAAATCGATATTTATTGTAAAAGAGTCTAACAATAAACAAAAATATAAGTGGAAAAAAACCACTCAATATCACCTTAGCGAACATTCTTCCATGTCTCTCTTTATATATAGATACAGATATGTATATTTTCTCTCTCTCTCTCTCTCTCTCTATATATATATATATATATATACACACATATATATTTGCATACACACATGCACACATATAGATGTAATTTTTCATAAGTGGTATCAAACGATATACTGGAAAGCTGTTTTCTAAGCAAACAATAATAATGGACATTACTGAGTGCTATGGACTAATATCATTGAACCCTTATAGCCATTCTGTGGGGTAGGTACCCTCAATATCCCCATTTCACAGATGAAGAGATTAAACCATAAACAGGGCAAATAAAGTTAGCCTCTGGGCTGTGGCCACGCAGCTAGTAAGGGGGCAAAACCTGGATTTGGACTCATCTGACTCAAAGACTCTGCTCTTGACCATACAGCCCAACAACAGTAGGCACAAACTGGCAAGAGTCTTGAAGTTTGCTCCTTCATTCATTCATTTAACATTTACTGAGTGCCTAACATGGGCTAGATCATGCGGGTAAAAATACGAACAAGACACAGCTCTTCTTGAGACTCAAAGTCTTTTGAAGGAGACAAGGGTGTAAATAAATCATTGCAGCTCAGAGTAATGAGGCAAATTACAAAGAGAACAAAGGATAAGCCATTAATACTACCCAGGGAAATTATAGAGGTGACATTTTAACTGTGTCTCAAAGAAAAAAAGAAAAGCTATTTGCTAGAGAGTTAAGCTGGGGTAGAGAAAGGCAGGAAAGGCCACTTCAGGCTGAGCAAATAGCATGTGCAAAGTACTAGAAGTCTCAAGTGTGTGGGGTGGCTGCAGGTAGAGAGTAAGGGAAGGGAGCTCACCCATGAGAATTCAGACCATGGAGGTCTGGATGTTCTGCTGAGAAGCATCTGCTTCACTCTATCCACACAGGGGAGCCACTGGGGTGGTGTTTTGAAAGGATAGCTAGACAGCATTCTGGAGGAAGGTTTGAAGTGGGGCAGGATGGGGAGCAGGGTAAGTAGTTATGCACAGAGGCAGTAAGGCAGTGATTCTCAACCCTGACTGCCCAGGAGCATCACTCAAGAAACGAGTCTGGGCTGCAGGTATTTTGGGGAGAGCCATGAACATCTGGGTAGAAAGCCACGGAAGTAGCTAGTATTTTGATTCAATTGGTCTGGGGTACGGATGGGATAAATGGTAGGCTTTAAAATCTCCCCAGTTGTTTCTAATATGCACCCGACATTGTCCAATATCAGTACAGGGCAACTACCAGAGAGCAGGGGACCTGGGGCAAGTTTCTTAGTATCTTTAAGCCTTTTGATTTTCTTGTCTGTAAAATGGAGATGGCACTTGTACTTAAATCAGAGAAAGTATCTAAGTGTCTGAGCACTGCTCCTGGCACATAGTGAGCATGCAGTGCCTCATTAACAATGATTCAGGAAAGAGATGATGAGGATTGAAACGAAGTCAAAGGCAGGGGAGATTGCAAGGGGCATATGAAATAAGAAAGACACATCAGGAGTGAAAATATGGGGCTTGATGAATGATTAGATAGAAGCAGGGGAGGAAAAGAGAAGATGTGAAGAGAACTCCCTGATTTCAAGCTTGAACAACTCAAGAGATGGTGACCCCATCTTGGACGATGGGGTTCCAAGGCCAGAGGAAGGGCTAAATGGTGAGATGGAGAAAACAAATTAGATTGGCTGTATTGAGCATGCCGCCTGGAGGCATCTAGCAGGAAGCTGGAGTTACAGTCTGGAGCTCAAGAGAAAAGTCTAGGCTGCAGATATTTTGGGGAGAGCCATGAACATATAGGTGGAAAGGTGAAGCCAAAGAAGTAGTAATGTTTCTCTGGGAGAGTGGGAATAGTGGGAAGAGATGAGGGCCACGTCTAGAACAGGGTGAAGGGCCACATTTAAGAGGTAGATAAGGTAGTCTGTCCCCCAAGAATGAGGTAAGGGATACAAAGAGGAGGTAACAGGAATTACCATAAAACACTACTATCTTCAGGGAAAGACATAAGCCTGGGACAGGGAAAAGTCTAGATGAGAGAGTTGAGCAGAGTAACAAGGTTTTCGTATTTAGGCACTGATTCTCGGATGCTCTTAAAAGACTTTGAAGTTTGGGGCGCCTGGGTGGCTCAGTCAGTTAAGCATCCGACTCCTGATTTCGACTCAGGTCATGACCTCAGGACTGTGAGATTGAGCCCTGCAGGGGGCTCCGTGCTCAGTGGGGAATCTGCTTGGGATTCTCTCTCTCCCTCTGCCTCTCTGCTCACTGTCTCTTGCTCTCTCTTTAAAATAAATAAATCTTAAAAAAAAAAAAAAAGACTTTCAAGTTTTCTCATTTTCCCCACTCCTTCCAAAGGGTACCTTTCCATCCATATCTGGATGCAAAACTGGAACAAGAGCAGGAGCAAAAAGCCTCAGCCACATCCAGCCTATGACAGTCCCATATTGGGGCTGCTATGAACCCCCATACAGGACAAAGTTGCATGCATACACTTTATACGCAGAGCCCCTGGCTTGAAGCTTTTAGGATCCAGGCCCCTGCTGCCTGTTCCTCTCAAACTTCCTGTGACTCACAGGACTTGGCTGACCCTCCCTCCGTGTGAAGAAGCCCCTCCTCTATCCACAGGCCTGCTCCCTTGTCTCACGCCTCTCCACCAGAAAACATGTCTTCAAAGTAGCTCCTCCACATTGAAAGGTTTAGAGAACCCAGGTCACCCACCGAGTCTCAGAAGTAGGCAGCCTTGGGAATCAAAACTGCATCATGGCCTGGGCCCCAGGGACTAGTAGAAGATTTTTCTGAAGCACACATCTGATATTAGTGGTTCTCAAAGTTCCCTGGACCAGCTGGTTCCCTGGACCAGCAGCATCACCTGGTAGCCTGTTAGAAATGCAGATTCTCAGGGCCCATCCCAGACTTACTGAATCAGGAACCCTGGGAATGGAGCCCAGAAATCTAGGTTTTTTGTTTTTTGTTTTTTTAAGGTTTTATTTATTTATTTGACACACAGAGAGAGACAGCGAGAGAGGGAACACAAGCAGGGGGAGTGCGAGAAGGAGAAGCAGGCTTCCTGCCCAGCAGGGAGCCCGATGCAGGGCTCGATCCCAGGACCCTGGGAGCTTTAGGTTTTTTAACAAGCCCTCCAGTTGACTCTGATGCATGTTCAAGTTGGGGAACCACTGTCCTACATAATTAACAGCACTGGAAACACAAGGTTAAGACTGTGTCTCTTTCTATATATCTCCAGTACACAATTCTACAGACAGTAGAGCTTAATAAAAGCTATTTAGCAAGTATTCATTGAGGATCTGGTATGTGAACTACTCTTCATAACACTGAAACCAAACGTACACACACACACACACACACACACACACACACACACTTTTTCTTTGGGAGTTTGTACTGGAGGTAGCAGTACATACTCCCACAAAAGTTAGGTCAAAGACAGTGTAAGGCGATGTAGAAGGGTTGAAATGAGTGGTCTATAAAGGATACCACAAGGAAGTAATCAGCCAGATCTAGAATGTCAGGCATTGTACAGCACAGTGAACCTGGTCTGTTTATTTATTTAGTCAATGGCATGGAGGAAAAAGTTCAAAAGGTGTTGAAAGAGAACTCACAGACATAAGCCAATGAAGTGAGAAGGTAGGATGTTGTTTGAATCTTGATTAAAATACACTCAGCTCTAAAAATGACTTTTTTAGACAATCTGGGGAAACTTGAATATAGACTGAGAGATAGATGATAGGAAAGAATTAGCAATTTTATCAGGTGTGGGGATGGCATTGTGGCTGTGTAAAAAAAAAAAAGGTCCTTTTTTTGAGGGTCATGCAGAGGTATTTGGGAATAAACTGACATAATGTCTGGAATTTACTTTAAAATGGTTCCCTCCCGTCCCCGCACCCCCCCAATATGGAGGGAGGATAGATGAAATAAAATATGGCAAAACTTGAGGGTTTTTTATGTAAGTTTGGAAATTTCCATGATAAAAGCTTTTGGGTTTGCTTGTTTGTTTTTTAATGAGTGGTGCAGACACAGATGGAACAGTTCCCAGGAGGGTGCTCGTGGTAAGGACTAGAATGGTGGGTGGAGGAGATTGAGCTAAGGACTTCCACTCTCTTTGCCTCCCTCCTTCTCTCCCTTCCCATGAGTTAGCATCTGCCCCCGACCCAACAGAGTGCAGTATTAATAAGCAGCCTGGTGGGAGCAGTGGGTGTCTTTTGGGGAGTGGGGAGATGGCCTGGGGAAGTTGGCGGCCGGACCGCAGAGGAATGTGGGGAATGCCAGGCTGGGTGTCTGGCTGGACTTCGCACCACAGGCCGCGATGCGGCTTCCGTGCAGCAAAGGGAGTGATGAAATCTGTGCTCTGGGTGAATTAGTTTTGACATACTGGGCAGCATGGAGTGAGTTGAGAAGTCTGGTAGGGGGTTGTTATTGAGTCCAGGCATGAGGAAGTGATAAAGGCTGCGACTGCAGGGGGGTGACTGTGACGAGGGGCCCATAGAGTGACATTTCAGACAAACCAAGAATCAGCCGACTCTGTTGGTGCCTATTTATGAACCTGGCAGGTGTGAGTCAAAGCTTAACTTGAATGGCTGGGTAGATGGTGGTACCGTTTAAGAGAGATGAGGAAACCGGGCTGATTTTGAAGATGAAGATGAACGGTTGCTTCTGAATGTACAAAATCTGAGATGAGCACAGAACAGCTGAGCTCCGACATTTCAAAGAATAAACTTCCAAACAACAGGCCATGTCATGGATTGGCGAGGAGACTGAGAGCCAAATACATTGCCTGGTGAAATCTTTCACTTCTGCATCCCCTCCCCAAAATTAAGCCTGATTTAAGTTTAGAAACTGAAGTCCAAAAAAGATCTGGAACAGTGAGTGATTGAGCAGAGATAAGAGGTGAAACTGAGGGGAGGCTGGGCAGGCAAGTGGGTGTTTCTAAGGTGCTGAAGAAATCTTGCTTTTGAAATCCTGCTCTCCCATGACTTTTGCTTCCTGTTGTGATAAGAGAACCTTCTCGGTGTTCCATGGGGCACGGCTCCAGCGGGTCATTCAGTCTTCACTGAGCTGCATCTCGGTTGGATTAGTGATGGCTGGGGAAGGACATTAGACCAGGCGCTCCCTAAAGGTGGGGACTAGCTCTAGGACTCCAGCCCCAAGTACCGGGACACCAGACTTCTTTCTGGAAACGCGTGGTAGCTGCTGATGACTGCCCAGGTCCATCCCCCAGACTGTTCTGCCATGATTATTTAATCACTGAGCTAACAAACAAGGAAAAAAAAAAGTCACACAGGGCAGGATTTCAAGAGCAGAATTACTTCAGCTGCCTGTGGAAATAACGCTGGGTTGTGCAACCAGAGTTTTGGGGCTAAAAAGGCACATTAGATCTTGGTCTGAAAGTCTGACCACTTTTTAAAACACAGCCCATTTTTTCCTTGTTTGGAACTGCAGATAGGACAGCAGTAAGACACCTCCTGCTATTTTGTGACATGCCAGAAGCCTTGTATTGGTTTCTTTCTGATTCTTCATTTTCAGAAAATGATGACAAGAAGCCAATAAGACACAAGGTAGATTATGTTTTTTCTCAGCTGTCTTCCTTCCTGCTGAACCTTCTCAAGCTTTGCCCTTCCCCTCTTCCTTACCCCGCCCTCACCCCACCACAAACCCACTTCCTCGCCATAGTCCTAGCCAGCCCACTGACACCCCATTTCTCCCCTGCCCCTTGTGCTCCTCCTCCCACAGCTGCAGCTCAGGGGTCATGCCCAGACAGCCTGATCCTGGCCGAATTTCTTACCTCACTCAGCAGCCCTGCACAGAGCTGGCAGTGCCAAGCTGGGTCACCTTGCAAGAAGGCAGGCGGGAGCCACGGGGGCGGCAGTGGCGGGGGCGGGGGTCACCTGAGTGTACAGCTGACCTGGGCCCTGCCTTGCCTTCATCATTTTAAATATGACTTCTTATCATTCCTGTTCTTAATGTCACTAATGTAGGAAGAAGAGCTACCATTGAGTACCCAACTATATGCCAAGAACAGTGCTCAGCACCCACAGTCCTTTTCTCATTTAATTCCATGGCAAACACATGAAGTAGGTGCCATCACTATCCCCTTTGTAGACATGAAGAAATAAGGTTTAGAGAGGCTAAGCCATCGGCCCAAGACCAGATAGCAACCAGGTGGCTGTGCTGGGATGTAGGCTCAATCCCCTGCTCTTAACCATCATGACACACTGCTTGAAAGGCATTTAGCTCAACTTATCCCCACCTGCTGAAGAGGGGAAGATCATTTCAAGCAGAAACTATTTTGGGAAGGAAGCCGGTCACCAGGGACCTGGGGTCAGACTACCCCAGAAGCCATAGGGACTTGTAACTGGTCATTTGCAGGGTAGCCTGCTATTTCACAAATCTGTGGTCATGCAGCACTGCAGAGGGCTTGGTGGAGAGCCATGGCCATCTGTCAAACTTTGACCTGAGTGGAGGAGAGAGGGAACACAGTCATGCAAGCAAAAGTAGACTCAGAAACATTCACCCAGAATACAGCACACATAATGATGAGGGGAGCAAAGAGATGAGGGGAAAGAACCAAGTGGGTTTAAGCAGGAAACAGATTTCCAAAAGAGGGAGAGCATGGCACTCAGAGTTGATTGGTCCAAGTCTACCTGGAGAGAATAGTGTGAGTCTGTGTGGACACAGGGCCCAGGTCAGAGAGTGCCCGAGGAGCTTAAGGTTGTGCCAAGGAGAAAACTAGAGACAAAGCCAACTAAATTCTATGGCACTGTGCCAATGCCAGTTGGTTGGGATCGTTCTGTCCCCAATCTATACCTACTCAACTAGTTGAACATCTATTGATCTTCTATAAATGATTGGCATTGTGCAAGGCACCAGAAATACAGTGCTGGTTAATACATAGTCTTCCCTTCAAAGAGCTTATGGTCCAGTCTAATCAGGGACACGGTAAAGCGAAGAGGTGATTGCAGGGCCCTGTAATGAAGACCATGATGGAGATCTGCCTGGGTGCTCAGAGTTAACAGAGGAGGAAGACCAAGCTCAAGGGAGTATTGGGGATGGTGGCACCTGACTCCTCTTAAAGAACAAGCAGAAGATGGAAGGCGAAGAAGGTGGGAAAGAGCATTCCGAGGGAGAGTTCAGCTTGGCAGAAGCATTGAAAGAAGAGAGCACATGACGTGGGCCAGGGAGTGTTGAGAAATGAATTTAAAGACACAGGTAGGATGGAATTTGAATGGCAAATCAAGGATACAGTGGCAAACAACCTGGGGATGAAAGATTTTAAGTAGGGAAATAATAGTGTTAGAGTTTAATCCTTCAGCAGTCAGTAGTCATGGATCTAGGGTGAGAAGACAGAATAGCTTATGCGGAACAACTACAACACACTCCCAAACGTCCACCATTTCCCCTGACACCCTCACTCTTACAACTCACTCTTACAACTTCTCTCTCTCTTTTCCTCTTGTACTATTCAATGTGCACACCAAGAAGACTGGGAAGGGCAGCCTGATTCTACTTTCATGAAGGAACATGGGCAGGCCTGGTGTAGAGCTTGAATTCATCCCAAGCAGCTCTCGAAAGTTACTCAGGAGACTGAGAAGTGATTTGCTAGGAAGGTGCCTTCAAAGGTCTTACAGATATCTCTTCCATGCCATCCCAAAATCCCATGAGAAAAGCAGGCTCTAGGAGTCACCATATTCATGATCTTTTTGATATTAACCCAGAACAATCTGAGAATAGGGAGGATAGACTAGAGATCTAGAGAGACAGAAAGACAGACCAGTACTAGTTTTTGTATCACAATCATATCCTGCTACTGGCGTTTCTCTTTTTAACAGCTACTGTCTCTTTTGTGAGAACTTTAACCTATTTACATATGATTATTCTTCCTCTAAACCAATGGTTAAAATGCCCATTTGGTTTCTAAGAAGCAGTGGGTATTGGGGGCACGGACTAGCTTTTTAAATGGGTTTGTGTCTTTCAAAACAGGAAGCAGTATTGGCCAACTTCATTAAAAATCAGCATTGGAGAACCCTTACTGAGTGCTTAATTACATAATCAGATTTCAGCTTGGGGGCTGGGAATAAAGTTAGAAAGAAAGAGAAAAAGAGACTGGTTGTACCTGGGTGGATGGAGAGAGCATGAGCAAGTGATGAAGACAGCTCGGTGCCTCCCCCTGTGAGCTGGCCTCTGTTAGTCACAGGTCCCAGAGCCTGGTAGCCAGGATAACCAGACCTGAGATGTCCTGCTTTCCCAAATCCAGTGATTAGTGGCCCTTTTCCCCAGGAAGGGTCCATCCCCTTCCAGGTATGATTGTCATTAGTGTATCATACCTAATGACAACAGTATAACTTTAGAATAACAGAATTTTGACATGGGACAGCACCTCTGTATTTTGCAAACCCAAATGAGTTGGTACCCAAACTCACACTGAAGTTAGTGTTAAGGCCTGAATCATGCCTTTCCTGACTCCCACCATGCTGTTTCCCTTTCTCCTTGCCTGTACACCCTCACCTTGGAGCAACAAAAATGAAAAATAAACTTGAACCTTGTGTTGAGAGTTAAATCCATGAGTCATGGCTGAACAACAGCTTTTTTCTCTCCATATTAACTGTGTTTTTCCTGCACTGTGGCCCAAACAGGAATCAAGCATGTGACATTAGTTCATCCAGTGGTTATGGGCTGCCCCTTCCAGAACAGGCACTGTGTTGGGATTCTACAACGACTGCAGGCTGTAAGGTGTCTTCTGATAGAGTGCCCCGGGGGATTTGTGAATGCCGATGATAGGGGAGGAAGACGTGTGAACTCAGTGACTTTCGGGTGGCTAGCAAAACTAATGCAGAGGGAAGGATTTCCAAACATCTTAAATACCCGGGTGTGGTGAACAATCCCAGAGCAAGAGGAAGGAAGCTCTGGGAATAAACCATATGAGATCGACAAGAGAACTGATTGGGATGCAACCTGGTGTCACTTTCTAAAATTGGATGTGGTTAGAAATAGCTGTTGGAGGGACTGTGGGAAGAAGGAGCTGTGTCCTGAGTTCTAGGACAGTCCTTCAGGGTGGGGTCCACTTTGCTCCCTGACCTTGGCTCTGTCCTACCCCCTCTGCCCTTCTCACTTCCCACATCAGCTCTATCTGGCCCTTTCATGCTTATCTCAAAGTTTTGCTTAAAACTTCCTTTCTTCAGTGTACTCTTTGTTCTCTGTAGAGGATACTTGGATATCCCCAGTCAGAACTCTTTATTCCCCCCTAATTTTTCCAATAGTTCCCACTTATTGACCAAATATTTCTTGAAGAATTATCATGTACTATTGGGGGAATTCACAAATTATAAAGCATTCACTCTAACCTGATCAGAGAGAGACATACCCATGATTACTTTAAACAACAATACAAGGTAGTATATGATTAAATGCCAAATGTACACAATGGGTGGAAAATATTTCAGGAATTTAGAGAGAGATCATAATGGGGCTGGAGTCCACACTGAGAGCCTTGTGGAGGAATAGGCCTTCAGTCTAGATGATAAAAGGGCAGAATTAGGGAGGCCCCAAGAAAGGCTAGTTTGGGGAACAAATACTCAAAGGAGGAGTTTCATGGTGGAGAATAATAAAATAATGTTTTATTTTTTATTTTTTTAAAGATTTTATTTATTTATTTGATAGAAAGAGAGAGCACAAGCAGGGGGAGTAGGAGAAGCAGGCTTCCCACTGAGCAGGGAGCCCGATGCGGGGCTCGATTCCAGGACCCTGGGACCATGACCTGAGCTGAAGGCAACCACTTAACCAACAGAGCCACCCAGGAGCCCCAATAAACATAATATTTAAGAACTCAAGGGCACCTTATGGTTTGCATCTGCTTTCATGCATACTGTTGAATTTAAGAATGGTGAGCTGAGCCAGATTACAGTGACTTCTGAATGCCAGGTAAGATCTGGAGGATTCAGCAAGCACTCGGTGGTCACGCAATTTTGCATATGTTATCTCCTTAGTTCAGGAAGACATCTTGTGATGTAGCTGCTGTTGTCACTAGTTTAGGTATTAGTAAGTTGTGGCTAAGGATCTTTCAAGGTCACAGAGTTAATAGATAATCATAATAATTACAACATCAACAGCTATTCCACATGGGCCAGACACAGTTTAAGTATTCTTATAACCACCCCATGAGGTAAGAACTATTATTATCCTCATTTTTTATAAGACTTTATTTATTTATTAGAGAGAGAAAGAGCACTCAAGCACATGAGTGGAGGGAGCAGCAGAGGGAGAGGGACAAGCAGGCTTCCCGCTGAGCAGGGAACCCGATGCAGGGCTCAATCCCAGGACCTAGAGATCATGACCTGAGCTGAAGGCAGATGCTTAAACACCCAAGCGCCCATTATCCTCATTTTTAGATGGGGAAAAAACTGTTGCTGTTAGACAACTTGCCCAAGGTACACAACTAGAAGTGTCTGTGACTAGACGTAAATTCAGGCTGTCTGGTTTCAGAGCCCAAGTTCTGAAGCCTCTACTCTACAGCAGGGATGCCCATAAAAATTTAACGATACAGTGTTGTACATGAATTTTAGCTCAATAAAACTGGAAAGTAAAAAATATATACAATACACACCACAAATGTGAGCCACATGTGTAAGTTTAAATGTTCTGGTAGCCACATTAAAAGGTAAAAAGAATGAGATAAAATTAATTTTGATAATACATATATTTAAACAAATACCTCTGAAACATTAACGTTTCAACAGTGTAATCAATAACAGTTAATTGTATGTTCCACATTTTTATGTGAAATCTCCTAAATCTAGCATGTATTTTTCAACTTAGAGCACATTTCAATTCAAATGCTAAATTTGCATCAGAAATATTTGATCTGTATTTATATTTCACATAATTTATAGCTGAAAAAGTAGATTCACATCCCCAAGTTTTTCCAAAGTTAAAAGTTTTCCAATAACTGAGTCAATTTCCAAAAATCATTTTTTAATATTTGCATCCATATTGTCAAAACTGGTTCCTGTATTTTAGAAGAAATGATCTGACTTTGAAGCAAACCCTGTGTTTCAAAATTGTCTGTTCAAGTTAAATAATTCCCTAACTCTTGTGTCAACTCAGTAGTACTAACATTGAAATCAAAGGAGTATTGCATAAATTAAGAGCAACTATAAATTCATCAATATTAGTGAAAGATTCATATATTTTTAGTTTTTACAACTAATTTACATAGTCAAAACCCTCTGTATATTAATTCATGTTAGAAAAATGGGTTAAGGGCGCCTCAGTGGCTCAGATGGTTAAGCGTCCGCCTTCGGCTCAGGTCATGATCCCAGGATACTGGGATCGAGTCTCGCATCAGACTCCCTGCTCAGTGCGGAGCCTACTTCTCCCTCTCCTGCTCCCCTTGCTTGTACTTTCTCTTTCTCTGTCAAATAAATAAATAAAATCTTTAAAAAAAAAGAAAAATTGGTTAAATTGTTGTTACTATTATTATGAAAAATTTCCATTTCATTATAAATTCCTGTACATTCTAGTGAATACATTTTTCCTTCCTTGGAACTTCAAATTTAGCTCATTCAAATGCAATGTGATATTCAGTAAGGAAATATAAATCACACTACTATCTTTTTGACTATTGAATATTTGGCAGGTATTCCTTTCATTGCCACAAAATCTTCAATTTGAGTTAACAGTATGATAAATCTTGGTAAAGGTCCTCCCCTACTCAACCAATGAGCTTTGGAAAAGAACAAGATCATTACATTCATTTTCTATTTCTACAGTTCCACAAGCTGATAATTCATAGCATTTGTACATCTGTAAGAACAATTTTAACTACTATATCCATGATACTGTCCAGAAAACTGAACACAAATGTCTCTAATATGTTTCATATAAGAATAAAGCAATAGAAGAAAGATCAGTTTCTTATTTTAATATTTCAATAAATCCAGACTTTTGACTTTACGTAGTTGGGGAACCCATTGCTGAGATAGAAAATATGTTTTTATATCTAGATGAAGTTTTTCTTTTTCTTTTTTTTTTAAGATTTTATTTATTTATTTGACAGAGAGAGAGACACAGCGAGAGAGGGAACACAAGCAGGGGGAGTGGGAGAGAGAAAAGCAGGCTTCCCGCGGATCAGGGAGCCCGATGCAGGGCTCAATCCCAGGACCCTGGGATCACGACCTGAGCTGAAGGCAGACGCTTAACGACTGAGCCACCCAGGCGCCCCAGATGAAGTTTTTCTTTGACAGATGTAAACAACTCACCACATCTATACCAATGTGTTCAGTTTCTTAGCTGTGACATAAGATTTTTTTTTTAAGTAAATTTGAAAGCCTTTTGAGACAAAACACATCCAAAGTATTAAGTGGAGAGTATCTCTTATATTGCATGATTTCTCCAACACTGACGAAAGCTCTTACCATGCTTCATGATTTGAATCCAATGAAGTTTGATATAGTTAGAAAGTTTTTGTATCCAATGGGCAATTGTTTAGAGGCTTAATGGCAAAGCTTTTATTTTTTGTAAAATGTCCTTTTTAGCTTCTTTTCTCATACTTTTCCAACAAAATTTTCATAACTGAAATAATAATTTCTTTTACTATCTCTTCATGTAAAAAGGATTTTCTTTTGTGTGCAAGAATCTAAGTCATCTTATAGCTGCCAAAGTTAGAAGTTCAAATCCTGCTAAAAATTATTTTTAAAATATTTGTTGGACATTGAATTCTAATTTCAGGCAACTAATATTAATTCTTTTTTGACTGTTGAGAGGAAACTTTTTAGTAAATTCACTATGTGTTGGCTGAAACTATATCCTAATATTGCCCACTTTATTATCTTTAAAATTATTTTTTTACAAATAGCTTCCTCATTTTGCTTTGCTGCAGTAAATCGCAATTGCCATTCATTCTGAAATTTGCAACATGCCTTCTTCCAGTCTCTTTTCTCTTTATTGATTTAGTTAGAGTACATACTGGCTTCTGTGTCTTTATTCAATTCTGCATCAGTAGTGGGATACCTGCGCTTTAAGTATTAAAATTTTTCCATACTTATTTGTTTAAACTAGAAACACAATTTATTATATCATAATTAAAATTAAGTATTTCAATTTTATTACCAATTATTATTTACATAGGTATCACCATAACTTGCATTGCCTGCATAAAATACTCAAAAAAACATAAAATTACACTGGTGTGTAAAAAAATTCATTCAAACCATCAGTCCACTGATATCAGTTAGATCAGAGGTGTGTTTGTATGTATGCACACACCTGACACATATACAACAATATAACAATATTTTCCACAATGTGTTTAATGGCAAAATAATTTGGAGTGCTTCAGGTTTTAAATTAAAATTAATTAAAATTAAATGAAATTTTAAATTCTGTTCTCCAGTCACACTGAGTTCAATAGCCACATGTGGCTAGTGGCTACCATATTGGACTACACAGTTCTTGACTCTCTCTTAGCAGAATCGGAGCTATAATTTAAATCCTGATTCTAAGGCCGGTATGCCTTTCTCAACCCCCTCCTTGCCAGGAAATTTGGCTGCAAAGAGACATCCGGGTGGCTTCCCAGTTTCAAGTCCTATGAACTGGGGTTAAGAGTGCCAACATAGGTCTTCACCAACTCCAAGCATGGGAGAGGCTAAAAGGACAGGTGTGGGTCCACTTAGAAGCAAAAGGAGGGAAATGAAACATAAAGCACTTCTAATAGTGATAGTCTACAAACTCATAGATACTTGGGCTCAATAAAAGCAAGACAAAGTAGGGAATAACATGAAGCCCTAAAGACAGGAAGTTTTGAGAAACTGAGGGCCAAATCATATCTGTTTAATTGCAGGGAGGCATGGTCCATACCTGTGGCAGTCTTATACAAGAACTCCTGAGGCTACCACTTTCTCTAAAGATGTCTGGAAGAGGAATGATGTGATTCTTTAGGTTAAGAAGGCCACCCTGCAGTGAACT
>NW_027397075.1:47459344-47465443 GCF_003265705.2 Callorhinus ursinus | reverse complement strand
AAGAAAGAAAGAAAGAAAGAAAGAAAGAAAGAAAGAAAAGAAAGGAGGGAGGAAACCTAGAGATCCCACTCCACCCTCCTTTTTTCTCATGAGTTTTTCTCCTTGTTCTGCAATATGTTGGCACCTCCCATATTTGGTTTCTCCAGACGGCCCACTTTTCTCCTTTATTATCTTTCTGTGTTTGTATCTTCCAGGCTGGTTTCTATTTTCCCACATCACATGTTGTACAGTTACCTCCAATTTACAGATCTTTCCCTCGCCTCCCTGGACCAGCACCTTTAAGTATTGGTCCATTTAGAAAATCACTCCATTGTTAAAAATATTCGGAGTACAATTTCTACCTAAATTGATTTTTATCCTAGTTGGGATTTGTGGGAGTTCTTAAATTGATGGGTTTATAGTTTTCACCAAATTTGGAAAACATTCTGCTGTTATTTCTTCAAATATTACTTCTTGATTTCCCCACCCTTCTTTGGGATTTCAGTTACACTATTTCTGACCATTTTCTAATGTCTCATCAAGGGTCTATTCTTTTTTTTTTTTTCTGGCCCTCTTCTTTTCTGTAGTGTGAGTAGTTTCTATTGCTATATTTTCAAGTCCACTGATATTTTCTTCTGCATGATTTAAGCTGCTGTTAAGCCCATTTAATGGATTTTTCACTTCAGATATTGTACTTTTCAACTCTAGAAGTTCCATTAGATTCCTTTTTATAGTTTCCATTTTGCTCCTCATTATTTTCATGTTTTTCTTTAAATTCCTGAACATATTTATGATAACTCTTTTATAGTTCTTGCCACCTAATTGCATAATCTCTGTCATTTCTGGATCTGTTTCTATTGATTGTTTTTTTTTTCTTGTTTATGAACCACATTTTCCTGCTTATTTGCATGTCTAGTAATTTTTTATTGGATGTTGAACATTGTATTGCTACAAGGTTGAGTATCTAGGCAGTTAAGTTACCTGCAGATAAGTTTGATCTTTTTGAGGCTTTTTTAAAGCATTGTTAGGGAAGGTCTACTTCCTTTCTCCCCAGGGATATAAAGAATTACATTTCCTTTTCCTTTTCTTTTCTTTTCCTTTTTCTTTCTTTTTTAAGGGTTGGCAGTCTCTCTGCTGGCTGGTTCAAATGCAAGTTGCAAAGGATTCTCTCCTTATCTAGGTTTCTCCTTTTGTAAGTGTCCATGTATCAGCTCAATCTCATCATTTCTAACATACAGAGACCACTTTCTTTACTACAAAATTTTAAAATATACATGTACATAAATATATTATTTTCTACACACAAATTGTGTAGAGAATAATATAATAAACACCCAATCCAACATCTAGTGTGTATATATATGTATATTATATATAATATGTATAACACATACAGTTATTATATATAACTATATATATAGTTATTTTATATCTACACCTATGTGTATATATATGTATATCTAGTATATATTACAGATACAGTTAAAGCCCTCAGTATACCCCTCCTAATTGTACTCCCCTTCCTACCCTCCTTCTAGAAAGTAACAAGATCTCTGAATTTGGTGTTTTTAATTCGTATGAATTTTTTTATATATAAAATGTTATTTATTGTTTAGGAATACATATATGTGTGTATATACATATATATACAAAGTTTTGTGTGCATGTGTGTGTACATATATAAATGTATATAAATATACTCTCTAGATATCCCTAAACAATAAACACTGTTTTACATGTTTTTAAGCTCCATTCATTCATTTATCCAGAACTATGTTTTTTTTCTGAGCTCTCTATCTGGATACAGAAGACAAAACAAAAGACACTCAATAGAACTCTATTTACCAGGGGCTGAGAGCTCTCCTAGAATTATCTTAAGGGACCAAGGAGCCAATACAACTGCTTGACCCAATATACAGCTTTGGTCATCTTGGGGAAGGAGCAATTCTGGCTGAAGCAAAGGTTTGCTCTTTGCTTCTATTTTCTGAACACATGGCAGAATTTGGGGGAGAAAAGAAGGTTACAAGGAAGAACTAACTGTACAACTACTACCGAGGCTACTCCCACCGCAACCGCCATCATCAGATCTGTCGCACGTGCCCATCATCAGCATTGTGGTGTTTTTCAGTGCATTCTTTCTCAAGGTAAACATACTTGTTCCTGTTTTTTAGATGCAGAAACTAAGGCTACAAAGACCTTAACCATGGCTTTCCCCTGAACACTGACCCTCATTCCAAGTGTTAATGAGCATCTTCACTTAGAGAGTCCACAGTCATGTCAAACCCAACAAGTCTGATATTTCTCTTTGCTTGCCGCCTTTCTTCCCTTCATTTCTCTGAGTTAACAACTGGGGTTAAACATATTATAAACTTGTCTGGTCAATCACTCCCCTACTGCAAAATCTCTCAACAGCTTCTCACTACCTAAAGAATTAAATACAAACTCCTTACCCTGGCATTCAAAGTCTCCTATAATAGGCCCCCAATTTGTGTTCCACTTTATCTCCTATTACTTTGCTATACCTCAGCCAAATTAATCTACTTTCTGTTCTCCAAATATGCCACACACATTCCCATCTTAGCAACCCGGCTCATGCTGCCCCCCATTAGAATGTTCTCCACCTTTTCCTCTATATATCTACCCATTGAAATTCTATGCATTCTTCAAGGTTAATTTTAAATGGCCTGCTCCTCCTTCTTACCTGTTCTTCATTCCCTATCAGAATATTATCTTTCCTCCATTAGTTCTTTTTTTTTTAAAGATTTATTTATTTATTTTAGAGAGAGAGAGAGCAGCAGTGGAGGAGGGGGACAGAGGGAAAGAATCTTCTTCAAGCAGACTCTCCACTGAATGTGGAGTCCTATGTGGGGCTCAGTGAGGCAAATTCAGTGTGAGGCAAATTCAGTGTGAGGGAGCGAGTCTTGGCTACTGAAGGCAAGAAAAGGCCTTAGCCAGTCAAGAAGCTGGGAAAGCCGGAAATCTTACATAGGCCTTATTTGAAACTGGGAGGAAATCCTCACTGAGATCATGACTTGAGCCAAAACCAAGAGTTGGACACTTAACCAACTGTGCCACCCAGGCTCCCTTCCCTCCTTTAGTTCTAATTGCATTTTGTTGTACATTTCTTATCTTAACTTATACTGTGACTTCTGTGTGTTTGACTTTTCTTCTTCCTGAAACTGTGAACTCCAAGAGAACAAAAGCTTTGCCCTCCTCACCTTTATCTTTTTAGCACATGGCATATACTTCTTAGCATCTAGAAGGAAACGGTACTATAAATCATTGAATTGATTTAGTACTTTCTCTCTTTTGAAGAGTAATACTCAAATAATTCATGTTGAAATATGGAGTCCAACATGGGCAAGGACTAGAATCGTATCTTACACAGGTTATGGTTATTCTCCAGTCCTATCCCATATCCTTGATCCAAAGTAAGCTGGAAAATACAATCAGTATAATTCAGTGTGAGGGAGTGAGTCTTAGCTACTGAGGGCAAGAAAAGGCCTTAGCCAGTCAAGAAGCTGGGAAAGCCAGAAATCTTATATAGGCCTTGTTTGAAACTGGGAGGAAATCCTCAGTCGGTAGATAGATTTTTGCCTCCTCTATAAAGAAAGGCATTGTGAAGAGACTATGTCACAGTTTTGTGTGAAAGATGGTTAGGATTAAGGACACAGGTGAGCAGGTGAGTGTGTTAGGGGGCACGTGTGTGCACATATGGCATGTTCAGGGGAGTCACTGAGCCCTATTTGCAAATAGTGAGGGATGCCTTGTTCCTGATCTTTGGCCCACTGTCACAGCAGATACAAGAGGTTGCACTGGGCCCTTGTCCTCTCCTGTGCAGTCCTACTGACCATTTGGCACTGGAATCTACTGAGACACTTGACAGGCTACATATCTTTTACCCTTTTGTTTCTGTCATTAAATTTTTTTTTCTTACAGAGGAAAAAGAAGCTCATGTTGTTTGTGTAATTTCTTTCTTTGCTCTACTTTGCTCTACTTTGGCCTACTCCAGGCTGTCAGTCCAGGCTAATCTTCATCTTTCCCTAAATTAATATACAACATGTCATCACCTCTTTTTAAAAAATAAAGATCCAGCTCTCTAGCCCCAATGACCTTTAAAAACTCTCTTAATTCAACATATGTAGCCTCAGATTCATCTTTGCTTCCCCTTTCCTGCCTTCCTCTGACACTCTTTTCTTCCCCCTCCCACAAAAGAAAACTGGCTCAGCCTTTGGACTTTTTGTTTAAGGCCCCCAGTTCATTGGGCCCCCAATTCAAAACTTTGCCATCATTCATAATTCTTCCCTTTGACTTGCCAACTCCCTTTAATCAACTCTTTCTAGTGTTACTTTTGTAATGTCTCTCACATCTATTCCTAAGGCCATTTTTAGTTTAAGCCAGTGATCATCAGGGAACAGAGGATAAGGTATGAACTGGGTTGAGGGGGTTGCATTGTCACTTGGGAATTTTTTCAAAATTCAGTATAGTTTGACTAAGTTTCACAGGTGATGTTGACAGACTGCTTACTACCAACCAGGCAGGTCTTTATCACCTGGACACCTGTTCTCACCCCCAACCAATCTCTTTGGCTTCCACTTCCCCTACCCAGTGTTCTGGATGAAAACACTACTTTCAACATCATATCTCTTCTTTAAACATTCTTCATTTTCCCCGCTGACCTCAGGATAAAGTCCAAACTTGTTAACATACCATCATCAGATGCCACCTTCTTTCTCTGCAGCTTTCTCAAATATTGGCACTCTGTGTGTGTGTGTGTGTGTGTGTGTGTGTGTGTTTTACCTTCTTTCCTTCTCATTCTACACTCTGCCCAGAACAACAAGGGTATTCTTAGAGCTCATCTATTTTCTGTTTACTGATGACTCTCAGAGCTCTCTGTTCAGCCAGATCTCTTTCCTTCCAGACGGCATTATCCAACTGCTCACTACATGTCTCTCAAAATCAATGTCCAACTTATTATGTCTGTTATATTCCTCCCCTCTTTGTCTCACTAAATGGCATTGCTGTCCACCAGTCACTCAATCCAGATACCCTTGAGGCATTCTTTTCTACCCTCTGTCCCTTACCTCCCTACACCCCCCCCAATAGATCCCCATGTCCTTTATTTATGATATCTCCTGAGTCTGAAATTTTCATTCTTCCTCAGAAGCCTTCTTCAGGTTCTCATTATTCCTCTTCTGGACCACTGGTCTACCTATCTCTTGCCTTGCCTTCTATAACCAGTTCATCCTCCACACTGCCAACAATGTAATTTTCCTAGAATGCAAATGTGATCATGCCACTCACCTTTTAAAAGCCCTTCAGTGTATCCCTACTGACTTGAGAACACAGCCCAATAACTGCACACAAAGCCCTTCATGACCTGCCCTGCCCTCATCTTCTGCCCACTGTAGAAAGCTCATACCAAATTCCCTTCAGCTTCTGGATGTATCTCCTTCTCTCAGGGCTCTGCACCTTACATATTCTATTCCCACTTCTTGTAATGGGTTCCCCTTTGTTTCTTTGCCTAACTAACTCCTTATAGGTCTTCAGTTCTCAAATCTAGAACCTCGTACTCAAGAAAGCTTTTCTTGATCCCAACCCCATAGATTCTGCACTTCTTCTCTGTACTTACATCTGTCACAGTATTTATTATATTACCTATGCTGATTTGTGGGGTTTTTTGGTTTTTGGTTTTGTTTCCCTTTCCAGAATCTCTGAGGGAAAAAAAAACGTGTTTTTTTCCTTTCTATTACCATAACCTAGACCAGAAAATAGCCAAAAATAAGTGCTGAATGTTTGTCAAGTGAGTGAATCAATGTAGCTTTCCCAGCTTTCTCTCCCACCACTCCTCCAGAAATCATCTTCTCTAGCCAACACATTTAACCTCCCCTGAACCTGCCTGCACTTCCCTCTGCATGCCTTCATACCATTTCTCCCTTGACTGACTGGTGGATGGTGATACCAAGTAGTGACAGAGAGGGGAGACGGAGATGGGAGTAATCTGTCAGACATTTTGAGTTGAGAGACACCCAGTAAGCAGTTGAATAGTGCCCTACCTTACCACTTCCCTGTTTTTCTTTCTTTCTTTCTTTCTTTCTTTCTTTCTTTCTTTCTTTCTTT
>NW_027397075.1:47315062-47459334 GCF_003265705.2 Callorhinus ursinus | reverse complement strand
CTTTCTTTCTTTCTTTCTTTCTTTCTTTCTTTCTTTCTTTCTTTCTTAAGATTTTTAGAGATCAAAATATTTATTCACATAATTTTAAACTAAAATCAAAGGTAATAAATCTTCTGTGGTGATGATTTAAGTGCAAGTGATCCTGGCTTTCTTTCACATTCGTGTCCTTCATTCAGAGAAAAGGCAGATCAGTTGTTCTTGAACAAGTCAATGCAGCTCTGCAGGAGGGAGATATTGTTCCTGGCCTGCTTTATTTCCAGTTCAGACATTTCAATTAGATTCTTTCTAAATGCTGCCACTCTCTTTCATTTATTTATGTAATCATGCCCGATCTTCCAGGTCCAGCTTAAACCCCATCTCCTCCACCTCAACACAAACACCACCTGTGAGCTCCTCAGAGTTTATTGTCTCAGCTCTCATCAAATATCGTCCTCAATGAGAAGTCATCTTTTCCTGGACACATGCCTCATCTCTTCCCCTAAGAGCTCATGCTCCCTTAGGGTTGAGACCACAATATTTAGCAAGCCATGGGACTTGCTCATAATAGGCCTAATAAATAGATATCGTTGCTTGTTTGGTTTATAGGGTGACCAACTGTCCTGGTTTACCCATGACTTAGGGGGCTCCTGGGACAAAGGACTTTCAGTGCTAGAACTTGGAAAGTCCCTTTTAAACCAGGACCAGTTGGTCACACTGTTGGTTAGCTAAACAGCTGTATGCATCTGTGTGTGCAATTACATGGTGTTTCTTCTGGTGCCTATTCCCTGTTTTGTTTTCATTGGTGAACATCAACTAATATGAGCTTTCCCCACTGACAGTGAGCTCCACGCAGGCAAACTTTGTCTCATTCTCTAACCACCTGGAACAGACAGACACATTATAGGAAGTTAATGGATATTGTTTGAATGAATGAATAGGAAATACTGAGCACCATTATATCTCTTAATAATCCCATTTTCTTTCTTGGTAATGGGACTTCATAGTTCCGCATATACTAAATTGTTACAGTGCTAGGCAATCTTACCATAGTGATAGTCCAATCCATTCGGTATAATTTTTGTGTGTGTGTGAGAATGCCTTTGTGTAGAGTGAATAAAAAGAGAGCTTGAATTTTCAGTGATTTTTACAAAAGAAGAATAGGGACCCCCAGAGATGGAAGAATATAAAAAGTTGCTCCTGAACATGACAAGAGTCACTGGGACCAAATTATCAGGGGATCAGAGAGGAGTGTCATACAGATAAGAGAGACTTTCAGAGAGGATCTTATTTGATCTCTTTCTGCTGGATTCTTCAAATGAATGGTGCCTACTATGCAGTACATGTTAAATTTATGGTGGTGACTCCATTTATACACAGCCACAGACAGGCATTTTTTTTTTAAAGATTTTATTTTTATTTATTTGGCAGAGAGATACAGAGAGAGAACAAGTAGGCAGAGAGGCAGGCAGAGGGAGAGGGAGAAGCAGGCTTCCCGCCAAGCAGGGAGCCCGATGCGGGGCTCGATCCCAGGACCCTGGGATCACGACCCGAGCCGAAGGCAGCTGCTTAACCGACTGAGCCACCCAGGCGCCCAGGCATTTTTTTTTTTAAAAAAGCTATATCCTTTGGTATAGAAGTCAAAACTTAGGATCTGAAAACATTGGAGCATTTCTAGTTCAATAATAACTGAAAATTCCATACTACTAATACTGCTTCTTCAAACCATAGACACAACCTGAGATTGAAGAAATAAGATCAATTTACTGGATTTTTCAAATTGGTTGTTTTTGCAAGTGGGAGCCCAAACAGCAGGTCAATAAGAGAAAACACATTGTTGACATGTAGGAGCTAGATATTTTAAGATAGGAACTGCCTCAAAACCTAGATGCTCCTCTTAGGTGGATAGAAAGGGAAGACCACTTATAGATTTATATAAAATCCACACGTGTGGACTATTGAGAAACCATATAGTATTTTTATAATCACTGCTTTGCAAAATATATCCAGAGGAAAGTCATGTGTTGAATGCAATCTCTGCTTTTTCTTTATCCACCTCCAGGTCAAATTCTGACACAAGGTGTGGTATAGTTGATTCTGTTGCAATGGAATGTTTTCTTGGTAACATACTGTGTGAAATAAGTAAATTCATTGACTGAGATATGAAAACCTTCTTAGTGATAAAGAAATGTGGGGAAGCTAATTTCTTGAATAGTAGGTATTCTTTTTTTTTTTTTTTTTTTGGTCCTATCCATATGAAAACTATTTTGTTTCAAGACTCTCTTCAAGCATTACTTTTTCTCTTAAATTTTCTCTGGTTCCCCCCTCCCAAACCAAATTCTGATCGTCTTTCCACTGTTTTCACACAACGCCATAAGGAACACTTATGATGTAGTCTTTGATCACTTATTTATGTTGCCCCTCCTCACTGAATTGTAAGGTCCATGCTTTATTTATCTTTCCATTTCTAGTGTCTGGCATATTGCCTGGCACCTAGCAGGCACTTGAAAAATGCTTTCAGGGTTGAATTAAAGTGTGGAGAGTTTGCCAACGTCAGGCTTTTTAGTCCCACTCTGCAAGGACAAGAGGATATGGCATGAGCTGAGCCCCTTCAAATTATATCCTGGTTACTTATATAGGTAAAGGATTGGGTACACCAGGAGTTTTCAGACATTTATTATAGCCTGCTTAAATGCAGCAAAAGACCTCACAGCTATGAGAGATTCCCTGGTAATCATAACATGTAAGCATACCACCATGTTTGGGGGGATTAATAATACCTTCTGCAAGTCCTGTATACTCCTATAAGATAAATCTCCAATCTAACCTATCTCTATTGCCACTGACCTTGTCTAAGCTCCTGGTTGACCAACACAATAGCCTGTACAATAGACTACAGTGAACTGATTTAAAAATGATAAGCTTGACTAGAAACAATTTATAATTAAAAAGCAAAAGTGGTGGCAATTAAAAACCATGACAACTGATCTTGCCCTGTTAACGAAGGACCCTTCCTGAAAATTGCAGGAATTCCAATCATCTCAATGAGCACATGTGCCTGCACAAGGGCCAGAAAGAAAACACAGAATTATTAGAGTCCTTGAAAAAAATCTAGGAAAGTGCTGAGTTTAGTTTATGAAAACCAAATTTTAATAAGCTTTGACAACTTGCATAGTAAGTTGGTAGTCAGGAGATCTCATTGTACATAGAAACAGAAGTCTCCTGTAAGATATATTTTAAAAAAGGACTTTCCAATTTGAACCAGTTTGAGGCACATGAGAAGGACCTTCTTGGCCTACCTAGAGTCAGGTACCAACTTCACCAAACCTGTACTGATCAGCCGTTGAGATTCCTTCAGCTTTTTAATTCTGTTGATGCAGAGCATGCAAATATAAATGTTATGTGAGTGAATTAATGAATAAAATAATGAATGAATGGATATGCATAAAACTGTAAGAATTCTAGAAGGTTTACTGAAGTCTGGAGCAGTGTGAAATACCTACAAATCATGAGTGTCTGGTAGAGCTTCTTAAAATGTTAATTTATGAAATCTTAAGGAAGTAAACATATTACATATCTGGAAGAAGCACATGTAAGAATCGGATAGCATTGGTTGCCTCTGAGGAGGGGAACTGGATGTTGGGAGACAGGGATGGGAGTGAGACTTTTTCTGACCCTTTTACTCCTTTTAAATTTTCAATAATGAGTGTATTTACATAAAAAGTGAAATATTAAAAATCAACATTTTATGACAAATCAGATACTATCTTGACTTAGGTTCTAATAAAGTGGTAGTGAGAATCAAATTTTTAAGAAAAATACATAGGACAAGCTTTATTTTTGTAAATTTGGAAAATCCTACCACCATTTGATTCTGCAGATAAAGCTCATTTGTGTGGTGTTCTGTTAGAGCATAGTTTGGGAATCATGGCTCTTAAGGAAAGAGAATGTTGACAGCTAAAACCTCACTTGGATATGTTTTAGTGAATTTCACAGTGATTTGGAAAGAACACTCTCTTTGATGCACTCTTTAAAACTATTAAAAGACCATGATTTTGCTATTGTGGATGTTGTTGTTTCATGAATTACTCATTTTCCTCAGCGAGCTAGGCATTATGAATAAAAGAATGAGATCAGTAAGTGTACTTAATGTTTATGGACTGAGGAAATCAAGTCATGTGAGAACAAATCAATCCCAAGAATTTGCCAGTGATGAAGCCTTGGCCTCTGAATCACTGTTTAGCAAGGGTCTTCATAGATGGGAAGAGGTAGGAGATCTATGGCATGGAATCATTGTCAACAGTCTTCCTGCATCAAAGGCACCTATAGATTAGTATTGCAATTGCAGTTTCCTGATAGATGATTCTTAGTGACCAAATCTCTGTTTAGGACCCAGATACCTTATTTACTTATGACAGTGCATGAAAAATCTTATGTGTATAAAATTATCATGTGTATAGTTTCTGCTTTCCCCAGTATTTTCTTTCACATGTCACATTTAAAACTCATGCCAACCCCGTAAGGAAGGCTGTTCACTTAACTTTTTTCCTGACGTACGCATGTGGAAACCAAGGCTCTTGAGAGAGTGAGTGACTTGGCAGGATCATACTACTGGTAAGTAATAAAGTCAGGCCTTTTGATTCTTGGGCTATTGTTCTTCCCACCTCCCCCAAGATGTTTGGTGACTTGAATCTGGAATGACATCCTTTTCTCTTTTCAGGTTTTGGCTCACTCTTTATAATTGTGCTCAAAATTCTTCCCCAAGGGGCCATTTCAGAAAGCCTAGATAGCTTTGCTGGTTCCACGTCTCTCAACAACTTGTTTCTGTTACCTATTTTCCAGTATCCATTATCATATTCCAGTATGCATTTTAGCTTTACTCCACTGGTTTGTTTTCTGCTATTTATTCTACCTTCTTAGCCTATTAAATTCTCTTTGTTATTAATTGTACTACCTCTGACTTCTAGTCATTTACAATCTTTTGAAGTAATATCCAGAGAATAGTAGTTTCAAACATTTGTGTGCATAAGAATGATCTAGGGAGCTTATTAAAGATGCATTTCTCAGGGCTTTTCCCATAGGTTCTTGTTCTGTATGTCTGGGATCAGGTCCATGAATCTACCTTTTATTTCATCTTATTTTTTAAGATTTTATATATATGAGAGAGAGAGAGAGAGCACGCATGCGTGGGGGGAGGGACAGAGATAGATCATGGAAAGGGACAAGGGAGAAGAAGAGAAGCTGACTCCCTGCCGAGTGAGGAGCCCAACACAGGAGCCTGAGATCATGACCTGAGCCAAAATCAAGAGTTGGATGGAACACAACCAACTGAGCCACCCAGGCACCCTGGAATCTGCATTTTAAATAAGCACCTCAGAGAATTCTGATGCAGGTGATCAAATGACCAAACTTTCAGAAACCCTGCTCTTGAGAACTAAAAAGTAGGTTATGTACTGTATGTCTATCTTGTGCTTGGTAGGGGATACGGAGGTATAGAAAGACTAAGTTCTTGATCTCTTGGTGTTTATAAACTTTCAGGGGAGGAAGAGCACAGTGCCATCTCCAATGGTGCGTGATGACAGGCCATGTCGGTGATGTAGACAATAAGTGCTTTGGCAATGTAAAGGGAGACATCACTTCTGGCCAGATTATCATAAATGGCTTCATAAAAGATAGAGATTGAGTTGGGGTTTGAAGAAAAGATAAGTTTCAACCAAATAGAGAAAAGGGATTATTTCAAGATGTTGGAAGAGTAAAGACAGGGTTAAGGGAGTACAACTACCTTTAGGTGATCAGTATGTGGAATAATGTGTCTGATCTGAAAGTTTGTGTAGGGACATGGTACGGTTTATGCCTTGAAAATAGGTGTTAGCTTAAGGACAGCCTTGAATTTGGACTCTATTCTGTAGGTACTGGGTAGTTCTTCAAACGTGAATAAGATACAAATGGAGTTTTAAAAGACTGATCTGGCAGTGAAGTTCAAAGCCCTGAAGTATATTTGGGGGTCGACTGTGCAAATTGTGAGAGGGCCTGAACTGAACGTTTGCGAAGGTAGATTCAGTATGGTCTGGAGCTTGACTGGATTGTCAAAGTTGCTGCTGAGGTTTGAACCTCCTTGACTGGGAGAATTGTATACAGTTTCACCACTTTTGAATCCGAGGAAGATGTTTTGAGGTAATTGGTTTGGTTCTGGATCTAGAATCCAGCTTTCTACCCAAAGTTGAAATCTTCTGTACATATGCACAGGTACTTTTGCTTAAACATATGGCACCTATTTTTATCAAGTGGAAAAGAAAATGTCTGGAGCTCCTGGGAAAAGGAATGGAGATTTGGGCCCACCGGCGCAAAACCACTAAGCCAAAGGGAGACACTGTTGTGCTTACTTAATTTTTAAATTTTTCTAGGCTTAAATTTTTTTAAAACTTCTTCCACTCTGCAAAGGTTTATCAATTTTTACGTAAATGACAAATCCATTTATGAATTTCGTTTAGTACTAATACTTTGGGTAGTGAGAGTCTTATAATAGGTTGGAGAGAGAACATTTGGTTCCCTTTGCGTACTTCTCATACAAATCAACTCACTTATTTTTATTAAACATGATACGCAAAGCCCCCCCCCCGCGCGCGCGCGCACACACACACACACACACACACACACACGATAACGAGTCCTTGTCCTTAAGAAGTTTGTAATCTCCAAGGAAGAGATCACAGTGAGAGTAAATGGCAAGCCCCCGAATCCACAAGCCACTGATCATCGAATCCGTACTGGTTCTGTTGGAGAAGCCGAAGGTCTCTGGCTAGAGAAGGGGTGAAAATTAGTGGGATACTAACTTGGGCACGGGAAACCTCTTCTAGGATGGTGTGGATACGGAGAACTCTCTGAAGCAGTAGATGCTAGACTGCCCACACTAGGCGCGAAAACAGTTGTCGGAACCACGGTGCCTGAACCACGCAAGAGCTACCAATTTATTCCGCAACTACTAATTACGCGGTTTAAGACCAGTGGAGGTTCCAAGGCCCGCCCGGGAATCCAGTGCCCAACCCCAAAGGGGCGGATTCACTTTCTCGCCTTCCCCAGGGCCCCTTCGCCCGTCAATCCAACCGCTCTTTTCCCAAACCCGACTTCTGCTCCACCCATTTTAGTGATGTAACACCTGGCGCTCTTTCCCGCCCCAGACCTCAAGCCCCATCAGTCGCTTCAGTTCCTCATTGGCCAGCAGAGGGGACAGGGACGGGAAAGGGCCTTCATTTTGCTCACTAAACTACCCACTCTAGTCTTCTGGTCTTTTCATAGGCTGTCAGAAGAGCAATTATAGCTTGGAGCTGTCGCGCAGGCGTGCAAATCCGCTTGCTGGTGGTGGGGCACTTCCCCTCTCTACCAGAAGAATTCCTCGCGCTGTTGTGACGTGGCGGCGCACCGCTTGCCGTCCTCACTTACGATTGGCTGTGGCAGAAGTCCGTCACACAACCTCGCCCCATTTCTCAGCCTAACCTCCCCGCTTAAATAGACCGTGTAGGAGGCCACGCCTCACCCCGTTCGTGCCGCTTAGCCCTGCGATTGGCTGAGAGAACTGGCATGTTTTCCCACCTCCTACTCGTTCCCGAACGTCCGAGAGGCTGGTGGGACCCTGCGGAAGTTGTCAATCTCCTCCTTCCCCACCCCTCGCGCGGCCCCTCCTCCGGGCCGCGCGCCCTAACGCGCGCGCACACGCACACACACTACCCCCCCCTCCCCCGCGTGCACCCTCCACCTTCTCAAGTTGTAGCGGTCGCTCGCTGGGGGTTCTCCGGGGGCGGCGGAAGGGCGCGTGGGGGAGGGGGCTCGGACCGCTAGACGCTGTGAGGAGCGAGTGTGTGCGCGCCCAGAGCCGGGGCGGCGAGTAACCGCCCCGGGAGATGAGGGTCCGGCGCTGACAGGGAAGAGCGGGCACCGCGGCGGCGACTCGGAGGGGACCCGCGATGGCAGCGCCTCGGGAGGAGGCTCCTAGCAGGGCGGGCTGTGCTGGCAGCGGACACTGAGGGGCCGGCCGGCCGGTTGGCGAACCCGGCAGAAGAGAAGAGAGGCGCGCTCGGCGTCCGCACCCCCGCGCCCTCGCCTCAGTTGTCCAAACTTCAGGCTCTCTTCCACCCGCCCTCCGCGCCCGAAGTCAACAACTTCTTCACCCCCCTTCGCCCCCGCCCTTGCCTCCGTCAGCCCCGGGAGGTGGCCGCGCGGCGGGGACCCGGAACCCCCGGCACTGAGATGTGGCCGTGAGGCGGCGGCGGGCAGCGAGGAGAAGCTCGGCGGCGCCCGGGAGCGGGAGGGCGGCGCGGCCGGGGGGACGGGTCGGTGGGGCGCGAGCTCTCCGCGCCTCTCCCCCGCCTCCTCCTCCTGCCGCTGCCCGTTCCGTGCACGCAGCAGCCGGAGCTGCCAAGCGCCAGGGCCGCGGAGATGTCGTCGTCGTCGCCGCCGGTGGGGGCTGCCAGCGCCGCCATCTCGGCCTCGGAGAAAGTGGACGGCTTCACCCGGAAATCGGTGCGCAAGGCGCAGAGGCAGAAGCGCTCCCAGGGCTCGTCGCAGTTCCGCAGCCAGGGCAGCCAGGCGGAGCTGCACCCCTTGCCCCAGCTCAAAGGTAACCTCCGAGGGTGCGGCCCCGGGGGAGAGCGCAGGGGCTCGCCCCCGCGCCTCCAGAGCCATTTCCTCCAGGGCTTTCCTTCTGCCGCGCTGGGGCTTGTAGTTGAGTCGTGTTTCCCACGTTGCCTCCCCCCGCCCCCGCCCGAATCAAACAGGTTTGCTCTTCAGAGTTTTGTTGCTTTTCTTCTCCCCGATTCACCTGAACGCTTCCCATCCTAAAGGATGCCAGCCCCCATCCCCACCTGCGCGCTCGCTCACCTGCCCTTGCGATTGCAACTCTCCTCCTGCGCCCTGCCAGGTAGTTCTTCCTTCTTGCTTGTCTTTCCCTGTATGGCTTTAACTGCCTGCCCTACCTTCCGACCTGTACTTCCCCGAGACCCTCCTCCGCTTTTCAGATACTTTGAATTATTCCTTTACTTTCCCAGTTACCCATTGTCTGCTCTCACTCCCTCTCTCCTCACCTCCCCTCTCCATTGATTGTTCCCAGTTGTCACACAGACCGGGATCTGTTTGCAATCCTAACGCAAACAATGGTTAGGAGTTAGCTTGTCTTCAGATTTATTTATAAAGGAACAAGCGTAAAAATCTGAGTAGTGTAGTCTTATTTACTGGGTCGTTACGTTTAAATGGTATAGTTAACTGAAAAAATAGAAAGACAAAATACTTTATTGCTTGAGAAGATATACACGGTAAATTTGGAGAAGTATAAAAGAGTTAATAGTGTTGCTTTGCAGTGGGACTGGAACTTAGTTCGCGAAGCAGGGATTCCAGGGACTATGTAGGTTTGTACAGTAATTCAAATTCGTATCCGTGCCTAATGCTTTACAGGAGAACTTGGCACTTCTTTTGGCTCACTTACTTTTCCCACGAGGTTTAGAGGATTTTTAATAAAATGTTTCCTGGTGGTCTAGTTTATTCTTTGTGCATTACTCTCTTTTGATTTCATAATTTTCATGTCTTCGCTTTTTATGAGATAGAAATCGTCTTGGAACAAGATGATAATGCTCCTAGACATTTAAAACAATTCTTGTACAAAAGAAACCTGTTAGAAATCTAGATTATCTGGTTTGCAAGGCCTGGAAATTAAAGATCCTTTACTAAAATAGATACATGTTCAGATTTTTCAATCCATTTCATCTCCTTCAAGTATAACCTGGCTCTGATTTTTCTTTGGGCTTAACGAATCCAGCCTTAGTTTGGCGAGGAGTCTAAAGAAAACCCCAGATCAAATCGCAGTTGACCTACAATAGATCTGGAACCCCATTCAGACCCTATACTGTCCTGCCTCTTGGGGTGCTTTTAATCAAGGACATCCCACAGCCAGAATCCAACTAGCTTTTGAAAGGTTTTAAGATATGTGTAGCTTGTGTTGCTGCATTTATCATTTGTTCAGCATGCAAAAATGATTAAAATTTACATATCATAGTCAATGGTAGACCACAATGGTAGGCATTGCCAAGATTTTAATTCTTGACTGATGTCACAGCTATAAAAGAATATCATCTTACCTATTAAGACATTGGATTGCTATTCATGGATTTCAAAGTGTAAATTTAATTAAAACGTTTTTATATCATTGATTTTTTTCCATTAAATTGTGAAGGTTTGCTGCTAGCGTTTTTCATATTTATTAAATTTGCTTTTTAGTAAGGTACTGTGGATCCTTAGTACTGTTATCCTTATTAATATATTTACTTTTATTTAATAAAAATAATTGCATATTAAACATCGTTAGTAGATCAAGCTAGGAAATGCAGCTTTAATACAGTTTTTAAAAGCTTGACAAAAATATGCAGCGTCAGTAATCCTCTAAATTATATGGTGCATAGTTCAACAAGTTGAAGGTGTCATTGAATGTTTTATTTATAGTATTTGGTCACTAGTACGGAAAAAATAAAATTGGAACTTTAGATTAATTCTGTATATTTAACATGAAAATACAGTATTCTTTAAAAGGAAGGTTAAGTATTCAAGGTAAATTTATGCAAATTTAATTGTGGAAATAAGACCCTTCTTGGATCGCCCACTAATAAGAGCTACTTTTACTCCAAATGCCAAAATGCTTGAAAAGTGCTTTTTAAAAAAAATTCAGTTGCTTCACATGGTACTTTGGCAGTGTACTTGATACCACAGAGTTGTGTGCTTTTTCTGTCTGTAGTAGTTTTTTCCATTTGTGGTCTTAACAAAAACCAGTGGAAAGCCCTTTAGTATGTGTATGAAAGAGAATTTTTCTTCCTGCTCTGAAATATAATCTTCCTGTGGAGAGATTCAGATATTTGTGGGCAACCAAGATCTTTCAAGTGTTTATACTAACCTGCTTATGTTACACTTTGTCCACATGGATCTAAACTGGAAAGGTGCCAGCTATTTTCCGCAAAGCATGCTATGGGTAGGGATTAACAAAATAATCCAACTTTTTCGTCTATAAGAAGTTTTTTTGTGCAAAATCATTTAGTAAGTAGGTTGCAGGATTTTAATAGGGAAAATGTTCAGAGAAAACTATTTTGTTATACAAAGTGTTTAATGAAAAAGACTTGTTAAAAGGATTTTTTAAAAACAAGAAACTGTCATGTGGGTCCTGAAAATTAAACTGCCTCATTGTATAGCTTAAAAAATTTTTTTTCAAAGCACTTTTAAATTTTCCTGTTATGTTAATTCTGTAAGCTCCCCCCTGAGAACTAGGTACTGGAAAATAAAAGTAGAAGCATTTTATCAACCATTTTATTCTGTTTTTAAATTTAGGTTAGTATAGGACTTAATTTTTCTACCTTAAATTTTTCCTCTAGTAACCAACAGTTAGGAAACTTCTAACATTAAAAAATCTGTTCTTCACAATAGGAAGTTTTTCAGCCTCTTCTAACTTATTTTGTTTAAGTCTCAGGAAGGATTTATTTGGTAAAGTAGTAGATGCCTTACATTTATATAATTCTTAGCATTTACAAATTGTTTCATACTTTAATTATAAAACAGTATTGTGTATAATAAGTGAAAGTCCGAAGAGGTGTAACTCCTAAATCTGATATCCCTTTCTTTTTCAAGCCTCCTAAGGTAGTGCTCTTGCCTGACATGCCATAGCTCCCTGTGTTTTTACAAACATTGTATTTCACTGGGTCACCCAGCAACTCTGTGCAAAGCCAGTATCATTCACATTTTATTGATGAGAAAGTTGAGGCTTAAACAACTTAGTTTCAGGCCTATGATTTATCTGGTATTGCAACCGATACAGGTACTCAGGTCAAATTATTTCAGTATATTTGCTGTTAATCTATTTTATAAAAATTTGATCCAGTATGATAGAGTTAGGTCATTGGGGTTAATCCCGGGTCAAAGGTAAATTTTTAATCTTTCTGAGTTGTTTTCCTTATCTGTAAAATGGGGATAATACCTTCTATCTCCCCAGGATTGTGGGGATTAAGTGAAATAATGTAATTAAAGTATCTAAAAATAGGCAAAGAATGTTAGCCCCCATTCTCTTTGATATTTGAAAGTCTGGATTAAGTATTTTTTTAATGAAGGATTCATGTAAATAGTAAACCTTCCTAGTGTACTTAAAGCATGATTTTATTTATAACCAGTTTTCAGATATTTTTTATGTGAAGTAAGGTGAAGCTATATCATTTTTCAGTGTGAAAGTGGAAATAAGGTAAAGACTGTTTAAAATATTAAAAGCTGTAGTTAGAAGATTTTTACCAAGCAAAGTAATTGAATTAGCCAGTAGAATTGTATAGTTGTGCATTTCTCCTAAGAGACAGCCAGTAAATGGCAAAGAACAGAATGAAACCGGCTTTGAGATGGTAGTGAAGAACCTCGTAAGTATCACTCAGATTCTTTGGTATATTCTTAGAAACTGGGTCCCACTGGAGGTATCCAGGCCAGTAAACAGTGATGCTGATTTGAAGTGCCTTGCTGACCTTTAGGAAAAAAAATTTTTTTTTTCCCTTGAGGTATGTGGTCTTTTAGGGTAACTGGAACAAGAACACTGACATGATCTGAAGTTTCTTAACTATCTTAACTTTCTTTTGGTGGGGGAAACATTGCTAACTCAACTTTTAAGGTTTATAGGTCTTCTCAAAGTTAATAGCATTTTCTCTAAACCCCAAATCCCTATTTGTAGTTGGGTTGGCACTAAAGGAGAGTTGAAATGCATCTGAATATGTCAAGAAAAATGTTTGAAAAGGGATATAACACATTTTTGTCATTTTAGGACTGTTTTCTGAAAGTAATGTGAAATTTCTTCTGGAAGATTATTTTTTAATAAAAAAATTTTTTTAGGATATACTTCTTAGAGAAATTGATAACATAATATCCATTGCTGGCCTCTACCTGAAGGAAAATTTTTCTAATTAAGTTTAATTTAACATCTTCAGAATTCCTATTTAGGGTCAAATTTCTTTTTCCCCCCAATTTTATTACCTCCTCTGATCCTTAATTGAATTTTGGAATTACTTTATGAAGTGTCTAATTGAATAAAGTGATAGTGCAGTAAAATGTATTGAGTTAAAATAGTGTGATCCGTGGGATAGAGCGCTATCCTGTAAATAGTAAACTTGAGTTGTCTTTCTGCATCAGTTTAATCATTTCTATTTATAAGAATCACAGTTTTCCTTGATAAAATCACAAAGATGAATTAGTTCTTAATGAGTTTTTGTACCTCTTGGGATGAGAAAGACCAGTTTATCAACAAAAATAATATATTTGGGAAATAGGTTTTTGTGCTTTATTTTTGAAATTTAACTTTTTAAATTGTAAAAAGCTGGTAATGGAGACTAGCTTATTTTTATTTTTGTGTTTAGCACTCTGGTTCTCAGCTGTGGCTGTACACTTGGAGGAGAGCTTTAAAAAAATATCAATGCCAAGGCCCACCCTTAAGAGATTCTAAATTAATTGGCCTAAGGTATGATACAGGCATTTGTATTTTTAAAAGCTCCCCAGGGTGATTCTAATGTGCAGCCAAGGGTTGAGAATCAGTAATTTAACATTATCTGTCTATTGATTTAATTCATTAATTGAGACTCTCTCCTTTTCTCTCTGATACTCATGGCTCATTACCCAGCTTATTAACATTTCCTGCCCTCACTTCACCTCCTGCTATTTACTTTTCACTCTTTTAACTTTGCTGCCCCCTGTGGCTAATCAGAGGCTTTCCTGAAGGGATGTTGTTAGATTCTGGAGTTTTAGGTATGATGAGATGATTCTATAGGATTTTTCTGTAGTTATCATAATTAAAACTCAACTGTTAGTCATTTTATACTAGGTGGTCTGTTTTTCTTTTCTCTGATTTTAGAGCTGTGGCTGAGTAAAATGAAAGTGAGAACATATCATAGAGGGTTTTTAATTCCATCATTCAGGGTAACATGATGATTCCAACCATTTTGGAGTATAAAACTAATATTTGCTATACACTAAAAGCATTGTTCTGCTTCTTTAAGATTTAGAACTAATATTACTAGTGTATATGTTGAATATTAGGTATTAAGCAAATGAACTATTCTTGAATATAACTATTTTTGGTCATGCCTTCTCCTTATTCGGCAAAAAGAAGTTTTTTTGCAAAGTATTTTTACTTCTGTCATCTTAATCTTGATTACAGCTTTTTATTGAAGGTAAAGCATCAAGGACCTGGTACCACTTATATGTCATGTTCCTATTTTGTTTTTGGCCTTTCTGCTATCCAATTTGAATAAGGCATATTTGTTGATTTGTTGTTTTGAGTCAGTGTTCAGTTTTATGGAGTGATCTTCTCTCTCCAGAATGAAAGACTTTGAAAGCAGAAGTCATCTGTGTTTTCATATCCCATTGTGGTACCAAATACAGTATTCTGTGCATAGTAAATGTAATTATGTAGTTAGAACAACTGTTTTGTCGAAGAAATTACCTGTTGTCTTTTGACTGTCTTCCCTTAACACCCCTTCCCCCATCCAGTTATTGATGATGGTGCTTCTTTCAGTGACATTTGTTCAGTGATGTTTGATGCTATCTATCAGCAGATTGATTCTCTTCTTTTTTTTTTTTTTTTATTTTAATGTATTTATGCCTAAGCCTAGTTCAGGGTTTTTAAGTAAATAAATTCTGGGCTTTTGATACCATGACAGTAAATAGTAAATGTAGGTTTAAAACGAAGGATTGTTTGCTCTTGTATTTATGCTTTGCAAATGACTGGTTTAAGTGACATGTAACATTATTGATAGATTTCTTGCTAGGAAAGGTGTGTGTAACGTTTATATGGAAAAAAATAGTACTGGGTTGACTCCCAACCTGGACATGTGTATACAAACATTAAATGAACTCAAATAATTAGTTTGCAGTAATTTCTAAATTTGAGTTGCAATCTTTATAAGGATGTCCTTGAAGGAGATGAAAGGAACACATTTTAAATATATAATTACTTTTAATGCATTATTGTGTAACAAGGAACCTAAATGCTTTGCTGAAAGAGTTTTACATGACAGAGTAGGTTTATGCAAAATAAACTCTACTTGTCTGAGCAGGATATTGACTAATAAGCAGTTTCAAATTTACTTTATATGTATATCTGTTTGAAGTCTTCCCTGAAGGAATTTGTTTATGTGGGCTTTTTGAATGAGTATTGGTGAATTTTCGAGATCCTGCAATTTGGATCAGGAATTCTAAAGAAACACATTATGATTTTTGGAGAAGTAATTTGCTGAATATGATAGGCTCACATAAAATTCAGAGAACCTATTTCTAACTTGGACACTGAAGGCAAGGGATTTCTTGGGAACACACTCCTCCTACTGGAATGGTGATGCTAATTGCAGCTACTATAACCTTACCATGATGTTATATCTAGTTGAGCCTTCTGGTGGTGAATGGGACCACAGAAGTCATTGTAGTTTAGCCTTCATTGGGAATCCATTTCACTCTTGTTCAAAATAAATAGCTTGTCATTTCATCAGAGAAGCTTTCTTTAATGTAGGGAGAAAATACGGGATTTTTAAGCTCCTAGATGTTTTCTCAGGTTTTGCTTTGTTAATGAATAAACTGTATGGGCAGTACCTAAAAACGGGTTAAGTGTCTGAAACAAGAATTTTTTAATGACTGGACTTAAAACTTGTAGTTCAGGAGTTTAAGTTTTAAATATGGCTTCAAAAATTATACATTTTCTCTTTTAAGTGGTTTTGCCTTTGTTTCACACTCACTGGTAAAAGTTAATCTACAGGTACAGCTGTTATCACAAGTTAGTGATTATTTAAACACATTGTTAATTCCATGCCTTTAAATTAATAAAGTAAAAAAGATGAGAGTTTCTGTTGTTAACTCTGAATTTTGATGTAGCAAAACGGAGTGTTTCAGACAGACTTTTCTAATGATAAACATCTGCTGAAGCCATAAGTAAAATATAATTTCTGTAGGAATATGTATCTGCCTTTTTAAAAAAAATAGAGAGAGAGAGAGGGGGCGGGGGAGAGACAGAGGGAGAGAGAATTCCAAGCAGACGCCCTGCTAAGCAGGGAGTTTGATGCAGGGCTTGATCCCACCACCCGAGACCATGACCTGAGCCAAAACCAGGAGTCAGGTGCTTAACCAACTGAGCCATCCAGGTGCCCCTGTATCTGCCTTAAAAAAACAAACAAACAAACAAAAAACACTATCATTCTTTTATTTGGCCAGAGGAAAAATTTTGTTTGCCTGCTGTTAAAACTAGATAATACTTTGCTTTCAAAATCTGGTGCAGAAATATTTTCCTCTCTTTGGTGTTCATAGTGCTTAAAATTTAGAGATTAAAGCTTTACTTAATAAAGTGAATAAAATGATGAATTTTTTAAAAATTAAATGCCTTTAGGAGCTTGTAGTTTGGTGGGGAATATAGACATGTAAGGCAATTTCAATTACTGTCATGCTTTGTGATAAGAGTAAGCAGTAAGTGGCTAGGGTAGTGTATGGGGGACCCAATCTGGTTTTGGTATGGAAGGAGAGAAATCAGGGAAAGTTTCCTGAAGAAAGCAACAGGTACACTGAGACCTTAAAGAGGTGTTCAGCCAAGACAGATGGGGTCTGAGAGTCCAACTAATGGGCAATATGAGCAGCCCAGAGGTCAATGGGTGTAGCATATTTGTGGACCTGCCAGCAGTCTGTGTGGCTGTGATAAAGGATATTGTAATAGAGAACTGATCAGAGAAGAGACTGAAGCAACAATCAGGGTCTATATCATAGTCTTGATGCTATGTGCTGTGTTTACTCCTTTTTTTTTTAAGATTTTATTTATTTATTTGACAGACACAGCAAGAGAGGGGACACAAGCAAGGGGAGTGGGAGAGGGAGAAGCAGGCTTCCCACTGAGCAGGGAGCCCGATACGGGGCTCGATGTGGGGTTCGATGCAGGGTTCGATCCCAGGACCCTGAGATCATGACCTGAGCTGAAGGCAGTCGCTTAACCAACTGAGCCACCCAGGCGCCCGATGTGTTTACTCCTGATAGTAGCATGAAGAGTGTATTGAGAGATGGGAGTAAGGAACTCTAGTTAGGATGCTGGCACAGTAATTCACATGAGATGAAGGTGGCCTTGTCTAAGGCAAGACTTGGTGACAGGGAGAAACCAATGATGATTTCTAACTCGGGCAACTAGAGGCATGATAGCAATTTACTGAAAGGGAAAAAGAGAGGAAGGTCAGATTTGGGGGAAAATGTTTTTTTGTTGGACAAGTTGAAGTGCCTGTGGGAAGTCAAAGTGAAGCTGTCTAGTAGGAAGTTAGATATTTGGGTCTATAGCTAAGTAGAAAGACCTATGCTAAAGAGAACAATTTGGGAATCTTTAGATGGTGGTATTTGAAATGGTTCAAGTAGAAGCAACCACTGAAAATGTATGGAAAGGGAAGAGGCCAAGGAACCATCATTTAGATGATGATTAGAGGAAAGGGGGTAATCTCAAGGCAAGAGAGACAGCTGGAGTGGAAGCCAAAGGAAGACAGGTAAGAGGAGAGACAAGGCAGTGAGGGGAAGAGAATCTTTAAGAATGGGGGAGGGGCGCCTGGGTGGCTCAGTTGGTTAAGCGTCTGCCTTCAGCTCAGGTCATGATTCCAGGGTCCTGGGGTCGAGTCCCTCATCAGGCTCCCTGCTCAGCAGGGAGTCTGCTTCTCCCTCTGCCCCTCCCCCCACTCCTGCTTGTGTGTGTGCACATTCTTTCTTTTTCTTTCTCTCACAAAAAATAAATCTTTTTTGAAAAATGGGGGTGGGGGACTAGTAACATCGAAAAGAGCTGTTGACAAGTCAAATAAGAGCTGAAAAGTTTCCATGGGTTTGGTAGTCTAACATTGGTGACTTGAGAGGCATTTCCAAGGATTGATAGACTTGAAATTTCTGTAAAGTGAGGAGTGAATGGAAATTGTTAAAGTCAAGTCAGTAAATATGGACATCTCTTTCAGGAAGCTTGACAATTAGAAAAAAAATTCATCATTAGCTGTCAGGTGCAGAATGGATTGTAGCAGAACAAGACTTTTAGAAGGAGGACTAATTGGAGATTATTTTATTAGGGCAAGGTGAGACATGGCATGACTTGGGCTAGGGGTGGTAGTAGTTGAAATGGAAAGAAAGAGATGTATTTGGGATATATCTTAGATAGGACTTGTTAATTATTTGAGGAGAGGTGGAGAAGGAAAGGTAGGAATCAAGGGTGATTTTCAGGTGCTTTAGCTTGGACCACTGAGTGGGTAGGTCTACCACCACTGAGAAGGAATACATTAAAGAAGGAACCAGATATAGAGGGAAAATCCAGAATTGAATTTTGGAAATTTGAAGTTTGAGATGTCTTTTGGAAACCCAAGTAAGAATATCAAATAGATTTTCTTTTGGAAGCATGAATCATGGAGTACCCATTTGGTAATTTCTGTGACTTCTAAACATTAATTAGAAGATTTTCAAGTTTGCCTTTTAGAAAATGGTCATAGTTTGTGATGTTGGCTACTTGGTCTTCTGGCCAAATTGGGATTATCTATTCACTGTTCAGTGGAATGTCTGTGTATACCCCATGGTGTATGTGTGAGGGACATTACAGAATATGTTGGGAGAAGTGCATGAGTAAGGTTAGAGTTACTTATTTGTTTTCTGCCTTTAGAGTGTAAGTGCTCCAAGACTGAGATCTGTATCTTCTTCACCAGTATTTAGGTAATCACTTCTTGGTTTTATTATTTATTGAATGAAATAATGAAGCAAAAGCTATTAGATTGACTTAAAGAAAAGCACTATTTTGTGTCATGCAGTGATTCACAATTTTATACTGACTTATAACTGAGTCCCATGATGTTTACATACAACCCTAAATTTAGCATTTTTTTGATGAAGAAACAAAAACAGGTAGGTTATATGTCTGTGCAGGTCATATGTAGCTCAGTATCTTTTCAGTTGGTTTTTGATTCTTCCTCTATAATATTAAACTGAAGATGTATATTGCCTGCACTAAAGCAATATTAATACCTTATTTCCTAACAGTACAAAGGAGAAATAGTAGTAATTGAACCTTGTCAAGATACTGACTTCTTTTAGGTCCTGGGCAAGTAGACCACTATTGAACATTTTTCTAAGAATCTTCAATGCAGAGGATTTTTATTTCTTAAGTTGTGCTGATATAAAAATAACTTCATTGATCTTCTTTGGTGTCTCCCTTTTAGCACTGTTCCTCCCTTTTTTAAATAATGTAAAATTTTCATTGGAGAACATTTAACATTTGTTTTATGAATGAGTACTGAGACACAAGATGAAGTGAACTTTTAATCACTCAGCACTTTTGTCAGAGCTAGATTTATGTTTTGGAGTTAAAGTTATAATCTATAATTAGCAGTTTTAATGAGTTATTATGGAATATCAGGAACTGATCAGACTCTGCTTATTTTTGCCTCTCTTTTGGAAATGCTGTGTATATTTCAGTCTCCCTCTACACAAGCTATGTACACAGAGTTTTTGAAAACTTGTATTTGTGGCCACATTAGTGTAGTCTTTCTGATCATTATTTCCCAATTTGAGGGAGGAAATAAATTGAGGCAAAATATCTGAGACTTGGATATAAAAGTTGGTTGGGCTAATTCATCTATCACTTTACTGATTTTATTCTCCTATAAAACCTCCAGAAAAACAAATTGGATGATGTCATCTGCTTAAGTAGTTTTCCACATACGTTTGTCCTTCCAATGAATGAACCAGCCTAAATTTGAATTCAAAATGGAAATAAAGTAGTAAATGTAACAATGCACCTTTTAAGGGGCATTTAGTTTTAATAGTCATGTTTCCTTCATAGGAAATTTCTGTCATTCATTTAGGAAACTTAAAAATAACCCAGCTTTTACCTAGCTAACAAATACCCAGGCACTGATTTTGGTATTTCATATATTTTGATATCCTGTTTTTAATTTGGACCACATGGATGACCTTACACATAACATATTTTGGTATTTTGAGAACTGCTTTTTTTTTTTTTAAGGTCTAGAAAAGTATCTTCTGTGGAATAGGAATGACTATTTTAGGATACAATACTTGCTGTGAGTCATGAGTGAGTTTCAGTTTTCATGGTTTTCTAAAATAAACTCAAAGACTATGCCATAAGAAATGTCATATTCTTAACTACCCTATTTCCTTTATAGTGGTTTTATTATTTTTATAAAAACTTACAGACTTCACTGTTAAAATCAAGTCAAAAAAGAATCTTACAAGAATAGAAAATAAAAACCCCCTGAGGAAACGTCTCTTAAAATTTTGGGTATCTTTCTATATTTCCCATTAAGTGGGATCATATAATGTATGTTGTTCTGCCATTTACTTTAATTGAATATTAGAAATAGTATACTTCTTAAAGGAAAAAATTAAAATTAATTTAGATTTGCTTCTGAATAAAGTTTTTATTTCTGGAAATACTAAATGAAATTAAACCTTGATTTAAAAAATTTCTTATATTAAAAGGAGAGGAAATAATTTCTAAGAACACTGATATTTAATTTTAGGGAGGTTATACATGGATCTCTTAGAAAACCTGATTAAAGAAATGCATCATCTTCTCAGAAAATATCATATACAATATTGTATATATGATTTTAGGGTTCTTGGATTCACCACCACCCTGAAGTCCATCTATGGGGGAAAGTGGGAGTGTTTGTAGACCTTGGGCCTGTTCTAGAGACTTGAACAACCTTGCTAAGTCGTTAATCCTTTTTCTTAACACAGTAGCAGGTGTTTCTTAGGAGTCACAGGGAGGAGCAGTTGCCAGATGGAACTTCATCACAGTCATCAAAACTGAAAATAGCTATAGAGGCATTGATCTGTAAAGATTCCTTTAATACTTCTTGTTCCCCAAAAATTCCAAATGAGAAACAAAATGCTTCTAAAAACCTGTTTTATTTCATGAATAACAGGTTTTATATTCAAATTGAATTAAGCAAAAACAATGTTTCATAATTTATCACACAGAAAAAAGAAACCAAAAAACATTGAATTAAGCAGATGACACAAATATTCCATTTATAGGCATATCTCAAAGATATTTCAGGTTTGGTTCCAGACCACCACAATAAAGGAAATATCACAATAAAGTGAGTCAAATGAATTTTTTGATTTCCCAGTGCATTTAAAGTTATATTAACACTGTACTGTAGTCTTTTAAGTGTGCATAGCATTATGTCTAAAAAAAAAAGTACCTACTTTAATTTAAAAATACTTTATTGCTAAAAAAAGCTAATCATCAGCTTTCAGAAAGTTGTAATCACTGATCATAGGTCACCATAACAAATAAAATAATGAAAAAGTTTGAAATATTCCAAGAATTATCAAAATATGACACAGACATGAAGTGAGCTATTGGACACTGCTGTTGGAAAAATGGTGCCGATAGACTTATTCAATGCAGAGTTGCCACAGACCTTCAATTTGTAAAAAATGCAGTATCTGCGAAGTGCAATGGAATGAGTTAATATGCCTGTACTCTCTCAAGAGCGTGTTTTTCAATATTCTACTTCCAAAAGTCCAGGTTTCTACCTTCCAGGGAATTCATATAACAAGCCCCATTAGCTCATTTCGTTTCTTGTTCTTTTCTACTTTATCAGAAGTTGTTGTCAAAGACAAAAGATAACAAAGTTAATTTTTTTGAGATAAAAATCAAACAGTGCCTTCTTATTCTTCTATAATGCAATAGTTGTGGATGTATTCACATTTGAATAGTAATGGAGTAAAGCATAGAAATATTTGTTCTCTAAAGTTTCAGATAGTATTCTAGCAGTTTTCTTAAAACAATATTTGTATATTAGGATATGCATTTGATAATGTATATCATTTGATAATGATATCAGATTGGTAGGATGCATGTATTCATATTTCCTAAAAGGTGATGCCTCTAGTTTTTTCCAACCATTTTTCAATTTTAATGAAATCATAAATCCTTAACAAAGTTCTATTTGCATTCCTGTGAATCATTTGTTAATAAATGTTTCTATTGTTTCTTTATAATAGTTTGATCCTCTGAAGTTTCAAATAAAAGCTGATTTTAGAGTCTTAGTTATTAATGTTCTGGGAGTATTGCCAAAAAAAGCTACATGTCCTATATTCTGTGCCAGTTTCTTAAATTAGAATCTTGGATTGCATCCTCAGCGTGTCACTGTAGTGGTATTGCTGGGTTGCTATGCTACAGTGCTTGTTCTATAATTTGTAGCATGAATCCTATATGAGATCCTACTTTAGATTTCAAAAATGTGAGCAGCAGTAATTGGAAATATGACACGTTTTTCCTTTAAGGAAAATTATACCTATAAAATTTATTTCTGTTACAAAGTATACTTGATAAACTATTTATTCTTGGGTCTAAAGTAGAGGGTTAACAATGAACAATTTGAAATAATTTGGTTATCCTTAAGAAGTTTAGTTTATCATATTGACTTTTATGAAAATGGGCAAGAAAAGAAAGGTTTTATGATAATATGTTAAAATTGCATTGTTCTTCTATTTGGTATTTGAGGTCTTAAGAGAAGTGAATATAAACTAGATTTTCTGGTAACATGAATTTGAGACCATACCAGCAAAACTCCATTATAAGGGAAAACTCCAAATTACCTTACTTTATGGAATTTTTTTCTTTTTTATTCAATGAACTGTTATAAAACCAACCCTATATAGCCCTATTGATAAAATATTCTTTCTCCTTTTATGTGGTGGTTTCTGTGTTTTCATTTACGTGTTCCATATAAATTAGTATAGATGGCGTAAAGACAAAACAGGGGTATCCTAGGCATGTGTTGTGTATACATTTGTGGTAGAATGAAGTTTTTACAATTATTGGTTAGTGGCATTTGACTTTTAAATCACAACTGATCTTTAAACTTCTACTTGCTTTTAATGCTTTAAACTTTTAATGTTTTGCATATTTGATATGAAAATATTTTAGAGACCAGGACTAAACTAAAATTTTTAACAGCTTTATTGATATATAATTCATATACCATATGATTCACCCATTTAAAGTATACAATTCAGTAGCTTTTAGTATATGTACAGATAATGTGCAACCATTACTACAGTCAATTCTAGAACATTTTCATAATCTCAAAAAGAAATGCCATACTACTTAACTATTACTCCTCATCTCATCCATCCCCTTCCCTAAGCAACCACTAATCTACTTTCTGTCTCTATAGATTTCCCTGTTCTGGACATTTTGTATGAATGGAATCATATATAGTCTTTTGTAAGTCTTTTATACCACTGGTTTCTTTTCATCTGGCATATTTTCAAGGTTCATCCATGTTGTAGATGTTTCAGTACTTCATTCTCTTTATGGCAGTGATCCATTGTATGGCTTCATGCATCAGTTGATGGACATTTGAGTTTCCACCTTTTGGTTATTATGAATAAAGTTGCTATAAAAGGCAGACTCCCTGCTGAGCAGGGAGCCCAATGCAGAGCTTGATCCCAGAACCCTGGGATCATGACCTGAGCCGAAGGCAGACACTTAACCAACTCAGCCACCCAGGCACCCTGTAATTCTGTGTTTAATTGCTTGAGGAACTGCCTCACTGTTTTCCACCATAGCCACACCATTTACATTCCCACCACCAGTTTATGATCTCCGCAAACCCTCACAACACTTGTTATTCTGACTTTTTTATTATAGTCATCTTAATAGATATGAAGTATGATCTTTTTGTGGTTATGATTTGCATTTCTCCAGTGACTAATGATGTCAAGCATCTTTTAATGTGCTTTTTTGGTCTTTGGTGTATCTTCCTTGTAGAAATGGCACTTCAGATCCTTTGCCCATTTTTAATTGAATTGTCTTTTTTCAAGTTTTTAAAATAATTTTTGGGGCACCTGGGTGGCTCAGTCGTTAAGCATCTACCTTCGGCTCGGGTCATGATCCCAGGGTCCTGGGATCAAGCCCTGCATCCGGCTCCCTGCTCCGCGGGAAGCCTGCTTCTCCCTCTCCCACTCCCCCTGCTTGTGTTCCCTCTCTTGCTGTGTCTCTCTTTGTCAAATAAATAAAATCTTTTGAAAAAATTTTAAAAATAAAATAATTTTTAATTACTTTTTATTTTTAATTATTATAATTTTAATATATTTTAATACAAGTTAAACCTTTGTCTTAACCTTTGTCTTTTCACTTTCTTAATGGTATTCTTTGACGTGCACGTTTTTAGTTTTGATAAAAAGCCCAAATTATCTTTTTCTTTCTTGTTCCTCATGCTTTTGGTGTCATAGCTAAGAATCTTTACCAAATCTGAGGTCATTAAGGTTTACCTTTATGTTTTCTTCTAAGAATTACATAGGTTAGCCCTTGCATTTTTAGGTCTTTGACCCATTTTGAGTTCATTTTTGTATGGGATGTGATGTAACAGTTCAAATATATTCTTTTGCATGTAGCTATGTATAGATGTCCTAGCATATTTGTTAAAAAGAATATGCTTTCCCCATTAAATGATCTTGAGGCCCTTGTTGAAATCAGTTGGTACATGGTTTTATTTCTGGGCTCTCAGTTCTGTTCCACTGATCTATATTGTGTTGTTTCATCAGTACCACACTGTTTGATTACTGTCGCTTTGTAGTACATTTTGAAATGGAGAAGTATGAGTCTTCCTACTTTGTTCTTCTTTTTCAAGATTGTTTTGGCTATTCTGGATCACTTGCAGTTGCAAAAGTTAGGTTATTGATTTGAGATCTTTATTTGTTCTTCTATAGGCATTTACAGCCATAAATTCCCTTCTAAACTGCTTTAGCTGCATCCCATATGTTTTGGTATGCTGTGTCTTCATTTTCATTTGTCTGAAAGTATTTTCTGAGTTTCCTTTGACACCTTCTTTGATACATTAGTTATTAAAGAGTGTCTATGGTTTAATTTCTACATATTTGTGAGTTTCCCAATTTGTTTTCTGTTACTGATGTATAATTTCATTCTACCATGGTCTGAGGACATACTTGTAGAATTTCTGTTTTTAATTGTTTTGAGGTTGGTTTTATGACCTGGCATATGGTCTCTCCTGGAGACTTCCATGTGTACTCGAAAATATATATTCTGCTGATGTTGGGGGGAGTAGTCTATAGTAAATATAAATTCTGTAGTGTTCTATAGAAGTCTTTTTTAAGTCTAGTTGATTTATAGTGTTAAGTCTTATATTTCCTTGATTTTCTGTCTAGTTCTATCCGTTATTTAAACTAAGATATTGAGGTCTCCAGCTGTTATTGTTGAATTATCCATTTCTTTCTTCACTTTTGTTTTTGCTTCATATATTTTGGAACTCTTAGTTGGTGCACATATTTTTATAATTGTCACATCCTATTCATGAATTAACCCTTTTATCATAAAATGATTATCTCTATAATTTTTTCTGTTGTTTTAAAATCTCTTTATCTGATACAGTATACCACTCTAGCCTTCTTGTGTTTATTTGCATGATATATCACTTTCCATCATTTTACTTTCAGTCTTCCTGTCTTTGAATCCATGGCTTGTATTTTGGATACAGCATCTTGTTAGGTCTTTTTTTATTATATATGAAATCTCTGCCTTTTGATTGGATTGTTTAATCCATTTATATTTAATGTTATTTGTTGATATAGTTGGATTTATGCCTGCCATTTTACTTTTCTTTTATCTACATCTTGTGTCCTTTTTTTGCTATATTCTTCCTTTTCTGCTTTCTTTAGTATTAGGTGAATATTTTTCAAAGAAGCATTTAAGTTTGTTTCATGATTTTTTTTTTTAACTACATCTTTTTGAGTTTATTTTTAGTGGTTATTCTTGGGCTTATGTATATATTAATAGAATCAACTTCAGATTTATATTAGTTCAGTGCCAGTGAGATATAGAAACATTACTTTTATTTATTTTTTTAAAGATTTATTTACTTAGAGAGCGAGAATGAGAGAGAGAGTACATGAGATGGGGGAGGGTTAGAGGGAGAAGCAGGCTCCTTGCTGAGCAGGGAGCCCGACGCGGGACTCAGTCCTGGGACTCCAGGATCATGACCTGAGCCGAAGGCAGTCGCTTAACCGACTGAGTCACCCAGGTGCCCCGAAACATTACTTTTATATTCCTCTATTTCCTTTCCCCCTTTTTAAGGCATTATTGTTATTCAGTTACATTTATTAATGTTATAGACCCAACAGTACATTGTTGTAGTTATTACTTTACCATCAGTTATTTCTTTAACCTAGTACAGGTTTGCTCCCACCTACCTCCTTTGTGCTGTTATTGGCAAATGTATTACGTTTCTATATGGTAATGACCTAACATATTTATATATGTATTATTATTATATACATATTATTATGTGTTGCATATTATATAATATATATAACATATAATACACATTATATGTATTATACATATATATGTATATATAACATATAATAATACATATATGTATAATACAGATTTATACATATATATACATACATATACATATATAATATATAAATATGTATATACATTTATATGTATATGTATGTATGTATATATATGTATAAATCTGTATCTATATGGAGGTGTATATATATATATATCTGTAAGTGTGTGTATATATATATAAATATAAACGTATCTGTGTGTGTGTATATATATATATATATCTGTATCTGTATATACATTACTTTATACAGTGTTTTTTGAATCAGTTAAGAGAAAAAAGAAAATATATGCATTAATACTATTAATGCCTTTTATAATTACATAGTTAACTTTACTGAAGTTCTTTTGTTTTTTGTGTGTGGATTTGAATTACTTTCTGTGGTCACTTAATTTCAGCCTGGTGGAATTCTTTTAGTGTTTCTTGTAAGGCAGACTGGGTAGGCTCTCAGTTTTTGTTTATTTGGAGATGTCTTTATTTCACTTTAATTTTTGAAAGATAGCTTTGATGGATATAGGATTTTTGGTGACAGGTTTTTTTGTTTTGTTTTTTGGGGTTTTTTGTTTGTTTTTGAGCAGTTTGAATACGTTACTTTGTTTTCTAGCCTCTGCTGTTTCTGCTGAGAGGTCAACTATTAATCTTAACCCTTGTAAGTGACTAGTTGTTTTCTTTTCCTGCTTTCAAGATTTTCTCCTTGTCTTTGACTTTCAGCACTTTTATTATGGTGTAGCTGGGAATCTCTGTAGATTTTTCCTCCTTAGAGTTTATTTGAGCTTTCTGGGTATGTAGATTAGCGTTATTCAGTAAATTTGGGAAGTTTTCCATCATTATTTCTTCAGGGTTTTTTTGTTTTTGTTTTTTTTTTTGCTCCTTTTTATCCTCTCCTTTTAGTACTCCTATTATGTATGTGTGGTATACTATATGGTGTCCCACAGATCTCTGAAGTTCTCTTCATTTTTATTCACCTTTTTTTCTCCAATCAGATTTTATAATCTCTTTCAATTTATCTTCAAACTTCCCTGATTCTTTCTTCTGCCATTTCACATCTACTGTTGAGTCCTTCTAGTGAGTTTTTCATTTTGTTATTGTACTTTTTAATGCAGAATTTTCATGTTTCTCTCTTTCTCTCTCTCTCTTTTTTTTTTTTTTTTGTAAATTTTGTCTCTTTATATCCTCTGTTTGATGTGACATTATCCCATCCTCTTTACTTCATTAATCACGGTTACCTTTAGTTCTTTGAATATATATAATGGCTACTTTGAAGTCATTTTCTGTAAACCCAACATCTGGTTGCTCTCACAGGCAGTTTCTGTTGCCTCCCTTTTTTTTTTTCTTTGTATATGGGACATACTTTCCTGTTTCTTTGTGTATCTTATAATCTTTTTTGTTGTAAACTGAACATTTCAGATAATGTATTTAATGTATTATAGCAACACAGTACTGGGTACTGGCCCCACCCCTCAGAGGTGGTGTTAATTTGTTTTTTTGTTTAGTGACTGGGCTAATGTTGTTCCTCGGAGAGGTTGCAGCTTTAGGCATGCCAGTAAACACCCTGAGATGATATGCTTTGGACAGTGCTCTCTATGTTTTCCTAACTACACCCCCAACTTTAAATTCCAGTGAATTTAAAGCTTGTTTGTTTTCAACAATGCTCTGGGGCATAAATTGTTCTTCTAATTTTTTCTGACTAATCCAGTTAAATTCAGGCTCCTTTGAAGGAATAGTTCCTGAGATCAGTGTCTGATATTTGTTCTGACACCAGGAGGGCTCCTCCGAGCTGTTTCTTTTCCTGGTATTCTCCTGTAAACTACCTGGCTAAAGCCTGTTTCCTCATTGAATCTATAAATCTTCCCATTGTCTTTCACCACAACTCCCATGTTTTTTGAGAGCACCCCTAACCTTGAACTTTTCTGTGCTCTGTTAGAAAAGAAGTCAGTGCCTTTGGGAAAAGACTTAACAGCTGTTTTATGGTTTGCTTCTCCCCCTCTCTCCTCAGGCAGAATTTCTGAGAGCTCCAGAGTTGGGTGGGGATAGGGACAATGGCATGTTTCTCTCTGAGTGACACCCCACTTCAGGAGCTGAGCAGGAGATGGAGAGGGAGCAATAACTTGAGATCTTTTTGGATCTTTTGGCTTACCTCTTCCAGCATGGAACTACCACCTTTATAGACCAGAACTAAGGTAATGGCAGCCCCAGTATTCTCAGTGGTGCTGTACCAATAGAGCCTCTGTCCCAGGAGTTGGGCAAAAGAAGGGGGCCCCTCTTCTCAACTGCACTGGCCCAGAACTTAGTCTCAGTAATAGATAGTTGTGGGCAGGGTTAGAGTTCCTGACCTGAAGAAAGCTATCTGACAGGGAGCTGGTGGTAAAGGGATCCTTGTGTTCTTGGCTGCACGTCTATAGAGTGGAGTTTCTGCCTAGCTTAAGCTGGGAGGAGAGAGGCAGGTAGCTCTCTTTGTTCAAATACCACACATTCTTGTTCTTAACAAATTTTCATAAGTAAGTATTCTTAGATAGATGTTTCCTCATTTGCTTTTTGCCTTAGGGACCATTTCCAGAGGCTTCGAAAGTTTGTTTTAAAAATAATTTTCATCTGTTTCCCTGGGCAGCAGTTCTGGTGGAGCTTTTTTACCTTGTCTTGCTAGAAGTTGTACTTCCTGTGGCTAAAATTTTAGCTTCCTTTGTAGTAATAATTAGTACCTTACTCTTTCCTAGGAATTTATAGCTTTCAAGTATATAATTACGCCAATAAATTTGAAAAAGGAATTGGGAAAATCCCTTAATAAATAGCTTTCTGAAACTGACACAAAAAGAAACAAAAATCTGAACAAGTCTTATACCTATTCAATTGAATCCTAATTAAAAACCTTGACAAGGACATTATAAGAAAATGAAATTACAGACTAATATCCCTTATGAACTTAGATGCAAAAAATGTTATACAGAATATTAATAAATTGAATTTAGCAACATATAAATAGGATGATATATCATGATCATGTAGGATTCATGCCAGAATCCAAGGTTGGTTTTATATTCAAAAATGACTTGCTGGGGTGCCTGGGTGGCTGCTTCTGACTCTTGGTTTTGGTTTAGGTCATGATCTTGGGGTTGTGAGATCGAGCCCCAAGTCAGACTCCACACACAGCATGGAGTCGGCTTGGAATTCTCTCTGTCCTCCCCACCCCCAACACATGTGCATGTGCTGTGTCTTACTCTTAAAAAAATTTTTTTAAAAAGATTTGCTGTGTAAGCAGAATAAAAAAGTTGTATCATCACTTAACTGTAAATAGAAAAATAGAAATTCCTTCTCTATAGTTCCTTTCTCTCTAGTACTTTAATGTGTAAATTCCAGCCACCTCATTAACGCTGATCTCCACTTACTATGAGGCTGCTTGCTATTTTGAGGCTTCTCCCTATGGTGCAGTCTGGAAAGTGCTAACAGAGAGCTGGTATGATTGTGGGCCTCACTCTGTTTTAGTTCTCTCAGGATCACAGTCCCATATTGCCTGTTTTCCAGCATCTGAGAGCAGTTATTTCACATATTTTGTCCAGTTTTTAGTAGTTTACAGAGGGAATGCTAGTCTGGTGGAAGCAGAAATGTTGCCCACACTTTCTGTCATTTTTATGCAATGGGTATGAAATGATAGTATGGCATTTCATACATAAATTCATATATATGGTTTTTATATACTTACATTTTTCTGCTTTCCAATATGGTTGAATGTCTTCATGTTTATTGGTCATTATGTTTCATGTGCCCTTTTCTGTAGATTTGTCTTTTTCTTATTGATTTGTAGCTGTTCTTTTGTGCATTCTGGATGCCAGTCCAGAGTTGGTTATAAAATAAAATGTTTTATAGCTTTCCTATTCACATTTGGTCTTTTAGTTCTCTGGTTGGAATTAATTTTTATAAATGGTATGAGGGAGGGATCTAATTTTTTCCCCCTATGAATAGTCAGTGGTCCTAGCATAATTTTTTAAATTAAAATTCACAACTGACATTTTAAAAAAAACAACTCTATTATATATTGACCTTCTGTATATGTTACACTAGAATGTCCCAAGTTACCTTATTTTTTCTTTTCCAGTGGTCTTTTTTATCTATTCCTGCCCCAAATCATGTAGTTTTAATTACTATATATAGTAAGATTAGTTTTCTCTCCTTCATCTTAAAAATCATCTTGGCTCTTCTTGGCTCTTCGTTTTTCCTGATGAATTTTAAGAGCAACTCTTCAAGTTCCAACAAAACACCCTGTTGATTGATTGCAGCATCCTGTTGCAATCCAAATTGCATTCCCTGTATATTCATAGGGGAAGACATTGAATCTTCTCATTCATAATAATGGTTTATCTCTGTTATTTATATCTTTTATTTCATAAAAGTTTTAAACTTTCTTCATAAGAGTCTTTCTTGTCTTTTGTTAAACCGACCTCTCAAATTACTTACCCTGGAACTCAGTCACCATATTGTGAGGAAACTCGGGCCACATGGGGGGGCGGTTCTGGCACTAGCCCCAGCTAGACCTTTAGTCGAAAGCCTGAATTAACTATCAGACATATGAGTGATTTAGCCTTCACAGTATTCCACCTCTTTCTAGTTTTCTAGCTGAGGCCTTAAGACATCATGGAGCAGAGATAAGTTGTCCTTGCTGTGTTCTGTCTGAATCTCTGACCCAAAGAAACTGTGATAATAATTATTGTCTTAAGCCACTAAATTTGGGGTAATTTATTACTAAGCATTAGAAAATTAAAACACCAAACATCATTCTGATTATGATTTGGCTGCTTCTTTAGGCCTGCCTAAGGAATACATAACTGGAATATTCTAATATAGTACATTGAGGAATGATTTCTCATCCTAAATTAATAAACTGGCATTTATTACTATGTCATGAACTTGGTTAATTTATATTTGTACTGTGTATGATAAAAAGAAACCATGTATCTGAGTGTATAAGACAGAGGAATAGCCTCAGACATTAACTCAAAGATACCTTTATTTAATGGTACAGTCTTCCTAAATAAGTTTCATAAACTGACACCAAAGAGTATAGTGTAAAACTTCCTTACCACATTTTCATAAAGATTCTAGATCTTGAAAAATTTTCACAAAGTTTGCTAATATCAGATGAATTAGTGTAATCAACTAGACTATATCTTCAACTACATAGGTATTATTTTTCTCTAACAGTTTATTCTATGAACCTTGAGGCCTCGTGTGACCCTGGTTCTTTTTAGGAAGAACCAGTCTTGAAAGTCACATAGCCTCCCTTTTATGACCTAGAGTTGAAAGTCACGTAGCTTCACTAATGCAATACTGAGTCTGTTCCCTAGAAGCTAGTCACCAAGTCCAGCCCACATTCATAGGAGATTAAATTAAACCTTTTGAAGAGAAGAGTGTCAGATAATTTGTGGACAAAATTTAAAACTAGTACACTTGCTAAGTATGAAATTAGAACAAAGGAAGTTTTATAAATAATGGTATTAGGCTAAAATATCCTAATTCTCTCATAGCAGGGGATATAGTCATGTTTAAACACCATTAATGGTTCTGGTAGACTTGAAATCCTTTGGCTAAAGTTTTTTCTCATTGGTTAGTGTTTAGGTGGGCTCTGTCTTGTGTTTGCTTCTGAAGAGGTTAAAAAATGATGAGAGAGTGCATTCCAGCCGGTGCATAAGACAGGAAACTTCCAAGTGTCAGCATAAATGGAATATGGGATATAAAAGGCGGAGTAGAGGGAAATGAACTTGGAAAGGTGGTGCCTCTCAGTTTCTCCTCCTCTCCTTTCAGCCTCAACTCTAGTTATCTTCACATTTTTTTAAGGTTAGTAACATTTTCTACACCATTATATTAAGTTTTCTCTAAGTTGTAATTCTAAAAGTCGAAAGTCAGTGAGCCTGGTGTATGTTGTGTGACTGTATAGGCTTCAGAGCCACATAATGTAATTACATTTCCTTAAATAGTCTTTTTAGTATTTCCTGGAGTTTATAATTGTGTTTATTTTTCTTGCACTTTTTGACATACTCTCAAGTTTTTCTTCCATATAATAAGATATCCTATTGATTGATCCTCCTGTAGGCATCACTCTCATGGGGCTTCTTTCCTCCTGTTCTAAATGGCTCAGTTGCTCTGTAGGACTTGACTGCTTTTCTGGATTGATTCCCCTATTCCTGGATTCCATTTCTTTTTTTCCTTTATTGCTGCATTATGTCCTCAGGTAATTTCCGAAGAAAGGTTGTGAGGGTGCTAATTGTTCCAAGTATTTGCATGTCTGAAAATGCCCTTATTGAATCATTATACTTTATTGATAGTAGGCTAGTTACACAGTTGTAGACTGGCATTCAAATTCGAATGATATAGCCCCATTATCTTCTGGCATCACTCTTGCTGATAAATCTAATGGATATCTGCTTCTGGTTCTTTTGTGAGTTAATTTTTTCTTTTTTTTAATCTGAAAGCTTTTAGTCTTTTCTCCTGGGTATCTGAAATTTCAAAGTGATATGCTAAATTAACCCTTTGTTTGGGGTCATTTTTTTCTTTTTATTTAGTTTTCTTTCATGTTTCAAGGCCTTCCTTGAATGTCTGGTGATCCTTTCTATTAATATTAGTGAACATTCTCTTTGTTATTGTGGGGTTACACACACACACACACACACACACACACATACACACACACACCTATATTCTTTTTTTTTTTGGTTTAGTCTTATTTAGAGGATGGGGAAGAGATAAACAAATTTGTCATTTCTAATATGCATTGTGAATCTCTAAGTGGGTAAGGATTTAGAATACAGCTATTAGAGGAAGAGTTGATCTTTCAAAGACTATAGTCTTATACTTATTCTTGCATTCTAAGTGATTTGAATCCCATTTTGATTACAGATTTGTTTTGTGATCTTGGGCATGCTATGTAGTATGGGCTCTGATAGTACTTTACATATTGTAAAGCAGTGGCTGTCAGACTTTTTGACTGCAAACTATAATAAATCCATTTTATAAACACATTGTACTCATATACATGCAACACCTTAATTTTTTTAAAGATTTATTTGTTTGAGAGAGAGAGAGAAGAGCATGCATGTGAGAGTGGGGGAGGGGCAGCGGGAGAGAATCTTCAAGCAGACTCCCCCCTGTGCATGAGCCTGAGGGGGGTAGGGGTGTTTGATCTTAAGGACACATCAGATCGTGATCTGAGCGGAAACCAAGAGTCAGATGTTTAACTGACTGAGCCACCCAGGCGCCCTGCAACATATTGATATTTTATATATATTTTAAAATTCTGGTCATGACCCACTAAAATGATCTACACACCAGTGGGTTGCAACTCACACCTTGAAAAACAGTTCTCTAGAGCAGTATTCCTTACAATGTGAGCCAGGTACATATTTACACTGTGTATTAAAAAAAAAATTAGAGATAAGTAGGGAAACCTAACAGGACTTTTGTGAGGTTTTTTTTTTTTTTTTTTTCTAAGATTTGTTTATTTGAGAGAGAGAGAGTGAGTGTGAGGGAGCATGCATGCTCAGGCTAGAGGGGCAGAGGGAGGGAAAGCATCTCAAGCTGACTCTCCACACAGGCTCTGTCTCACAACTCTGAGATCATGCGTGACCTGAGCTGAAACCAAGAGCTGGGTGCTCAACCGATTGCACCACCCAGGCGCCCCAGGAATTTTGTGAGTTTTAAAAATTGTGTTAATCTTCAAAGATGAAATGTCTCACTTTCCTAGAGTTGTCTTGATTCTCCTTCTGCCTAAGACCATGCAGGGATTTCTACAGTAGTGAGAATTTTTTTAGTGGTATCAAATTTCAGTCTTAAAAAAATGGAAGACAGTTAAGATGCATTTGAAAAACTCATCTTCCAGTCAACTTTAAACCAATTATGTATTTTGCAAGGCAAGGCACATCTGTTTTTTAGATAATTCTTTGTGCAATTTTTCTTGTATTTTCCATAATTTCCCTACTGGGGATTTAGTAATGTTTTCTAGAAGAGCACTTTAATAAATCCTTAGCTCTGATGTTATTGAAGAGAGAAATGTAAATTGATATTTCAGGTCATAATATTTTTAAGTTGTAATAAAATTTCCTTGAGGAATTTTAAAGACTTAAGGCATTTTAAATTGTTGAATATGATACACTGATAATAATTACTGGTAAAAATTGCTGGTCTAAACTGCTCTCAAGTAAATACTTAGGGAGGTCAAAATATACTTCTAGGTGTATGACAGGACTGGGTTTATCTCTTCATTTAAATGGCAGTCACTAGGATTTTAAATACTAATCCTTTATTTGTTCCTGATTTATTTACACATTTTAGAAGAAATTAATCCATTTGAAATAGATACATGTCATCATTTCAAGAAGACCTTGTTTAAACTGCTCCAACAAAAATTTGGGGTCTCTTCTGGTAATTAACTTCAAGGTGACTAAGCAAATACTGTCTTGAACTCAGGGGATGATGCAAAACAATTACACTGTGTGCATCTACCATTCCAGTTACTGTATGATGTAGTACTATAAGGTGTTCTGTTTTTTTCCTGTGAACTTGTATGTTTCCACAGGTATTTTTATTTTTAAACCACTAAGTGAACTTCTGGTAGAAAACATCAGTGAATATTGCAGATAGAGAATCCCAGGCAAAGACATTAACACCATAGGAATTGGAATAGACATTATCCACATTGAAAATGGCAAACGGATAATTAACATTAGCCCACTAAAAATGACCAAGTCAGAACACTATGTGACATTACTGCCTAAATATTAGACATTGCCAAACTGAAACATCATTGAGAATAACAGACTTCATTTGCAAGCATTCTTATAATGGTGATGTTAAAGTATAAAGTGGCCAATGTAAATTTTGTCAGTGCTTTTTACATTTAACAGAGAATTATTATGCATTGTTTTTCTCACAAGTTGTTATCCATATTTATGAAGTATAGCCAGAATATAGTCTGATATTTTTTCAACCTATTGAATATATTTTTTGCTTTTCTTATGAGAAAATTCGGTGTAAATGGTGTTTCAGAAAGGTACCTAAGAGTTGGGACATATTAAACATCTACAAGTGCAAAATATTTCATAACTTCTTGATGAAAACCATAATTGTCTTTTTTTTAGGATAACCATTATAAAAATGTTTTTGACCTATATAAAAATGTTGCATGTCATGAACCTAACAGTTTCTAATCTCTTGAAGACAGGAAATCATCTCTAACTTTCAGAACTAAGGATTGTTTTGAAAGTTAGCACATATGAAATACTTAATATTGTGTTTGGCATGAAGGACACTAATGTTAGCAGTGGTATTATATTTTATTATGTAGCTCAGCAAGCTGCTTAATAAGAACATGTATTTACAGGAAGGGTTAGGTGGGAAAAGATTTTTTTTTATTCTTTAATACCTAAAAATAATTGAGGATTGGAAATGTCTATTTTAGGGGTACCTGGGTGGCTCAGTCAGTTAAGTATCTGCCTTCGGCTCAGGTCCTGGTCTGGGATCAAGCCCTGAGTCAGGCTCCCTACTCAGCAGGGAGCCTGCTTCTCCCTGTCCTCCCCGCTCATGCTACCTCTGTTTCTTTCTCTCTCAAATAAAATTAAATTAAAAAAAAAAAAAGGAAATGTCTATTTTAACTCAGAGCCAAAGGAGTTGAAATGTAAACTGATTTCTAAATATTTCTAATATTTGGGAAGATCCAGATGTGACCTATCCCATCTGAGCATCTGAAGGAGAAAAAATAAATCTTTAGGTTAAGAAATGAATTACTGAATAGAGAAGCTATGAAAAACATTAATTTCTTTCTAGAGAAAACTCTCAAGAGTTAGGTGCCCAGAAAATGAAGCTTTATTTTCTTTGTATGGAACGTATTCCTGAATCTTCTATTTGCCAATCCTAGAAATCATTTTGTGTCTTCTGACATGTTAGCCAGAGGCTTTTGGCCTGTGCTGTAAGAGAAGAATGTCTTCCATTTATATTCTATTTTGAAATATATGCACTCAGCTTCATGATCATTATCTCATTTAATCCATTTAAGTCTACCATCAAGGTAGATTATTGATAAAATGGTCATTGTTGTAAAATCTTTAGCATTATATGATGTAATAATTTACTATTCGTGCCACTTCTGATATCCAGCACCAATTTAAGCTTACTCTATAGCCTCTTTTTCAGTGCGTAATCTTCATACCTCAAATTTAAGAGTTTTTTGAAACATCAAATATGTATTTGTTGACTCTTCATATACCCTACACTAGACGTAAAAGAAATAAAAAGGAACATTGTTCGGTGAATGATCCTTGCCTTTGAGGAGCCTGAAATCTTTTGGTGGGTAACAAAAGAAGTATTTGTTAAATACAAGCTTGAGGATAATGCATACTCAACTGTATGTTTGAGACTGTGAGTACTGTAGATGTTCAGAGAAAGGAGGGGTCACTGTATCCTGACTTAGTACCTAAGGGAAATTTTGTGGAGAACGTGAGATTTAAGTTAATTCTTAGAGGGTGAGTAGGATTTGGAAACATAGGGGAGGAAATCTGGTATGGTATTTCAGGTAGGGAAAAGAGTTTAAGCAAACACATGGCCTTTGGAGAACAAGAAAAGGAGTGATTTCATGTTGAAGAGTGGGTAGCAGGAGGAAAAAGAAAATTAGGACTGGCTAACAAGGTGACCACATATTAAAATGGGCTATTGTGGAAAAAAAAGGGCTATTGTATGAGTTTGTATTGCTTTTAGCATAAGGAAAAAATAGCTTAAAAATATTTTAAAACTCAGAACTGAGTTAGCTTGTAAAGGTATGGCACTTATTTCCCCTATATTCCCCATCACTATAATGGAATTTAATTATATATAAAAATCTAATATATGTTATAATAAAGATATAAAAATATATAATGAGGATATAGATATCTTTATAAACAGATAAAGGTATTACTAACTGAGAAAACCGAGGGATTTCCTGTACAGAATGAGTTGAGAAGGATTTTTACAGCTCAACTAATTACTCCTTCTCTACTGTATAACATATACCCAATCTAATAAATTTAGCATAATTGGGAAGCTTACAAAAAGCAGAGGTGTACATCTTAAACTTTTTCAAACTAAGTATCAGTATAGTAGACATCTGTATGATTTTTTAAAATTTAATCTCAGTAGTCAAGAAACTTAAATAATTGAGCTAATTGAAGGTCCTTGTTTACAGATGTGAAAGTTCAGAATTAAAGTTTTGTTATTTTTTGAATGTTGAAAACAAAAGGATTTAATACATTTGTTAGAATCAAATCAATATAACGTGCCCATATTTTTATAATAAGTAGAGGGTAAAAATAAACATTTATTGAATGTCTGCTGTATGTCAGGCACTGTGCTAGATATGAGGTGGTAGGGAGGGAGAGACACAGATAGAGATAAAGATCACACTTGTTTCCTGTCTGGTGGCCTCATACTTTAGGAGTGTTGTACATGTAAAACATAATTGAAATATAATACAGCATAATAAATGCTACAGTAGAGATAACACACCTAAGATACGTTTGGGTAAAAGTGGATTAACCAATTAGCTTTAGTGTTTTAGAGTTTCTGAGGGGAATATGTTTCTGCTGAAACATAATAAATGGGGAGAGTTCCCAGGGTGGGAATGTGGGGAAAAGAAAAGGGCATTCCAGGCAGAGGAAACTAGAATATTCGCAAGTTGCAGGGAATATGGTTTAACCAAAGTGAGGGTACATGCTGGAAAGTGTTGAGAGATGATTGTTGACAGTAGACAGCTGAATTTTGTGTACAATCCTGAGGAGTTTGAGCCTGAATTTGTAATTTTTGGAGGATCATTGAAAAGTATTTAGTGTGATCAGATTGAATCTCCTTTTAGCAAGATTTTAGCTTTTGAGATTGTTTAGAAGATAAATCAGAAGTTGTAGTAGTTATGGGAACAGGCAAGAGGAGCAGTTAGGATATCACTTCTGTATTCTAGATGATGGATGATGAGGGTATTAAAATGGCAGTGGGAATGACAAGAAAAGGATAGCTTCCAGATGTTAAAGAAACAGTCAGCAGCGTTTAATGACTGATTGTGGATAGTGCGAGAGGAGGAAGAGTCCATTATGTTTCCTAGTTTCTGGCATGAATGATGAGATTAGATGGATGAATTTTTCAGTAGATTTTTTTTCCTCACTCTATTTTTGAGAGAAGCTTTATGTGTATGAATACCTTCTATAAAATTAATAAGCATATTAAAGGTAATTTCTGAGTAGGTTATTTCTAAGTTTTTCTTTGTTTTTCTTTATAGATGCCACTTCCAATGAACAACAAGAGCTTTTCTGTCAGAAGTTGCAGCAGTGTTGTATACTGTTTGATTTCATGGACTCTGTTTCAGACTTGAAGAGCAAAGAAATTAAAAGAGCAACACTGAATGAACTGGTTGAGTATGTTTCAACTAATCGTGGTGTAATTGTTGAATCAGCATATTCTGATATAGTAAAAATGGTAAGATTTATATAAATTTAAGTAAGATCTAAGGTGTAATTATGAATTACTGAGACTGATTTTTAACAAATGTGCAATAATCAGTGTACTCAAAATGTTTTTAAAGTAGTCCATTTGAAAGATTATCCATTCATTCCAATAATGCTGTCATTGCTTATAATAGTTTGAAAATTCAGTAGCCACAGTGGCTCGTGGCTGCCATACTGTATAGTGCAGATCCAGAGCTTCAGAGAAAGATGTAGGCTTAAGATTATACAGACTGATAGATGATTATCATAGGGCTAAATTGTCACTAAGGGAGAATGTCTAAAGTGGGAAGAGAGGAACAATGAAAATCTATGGAATTCTGTACATTTCAGCAGTTGGGTAAAGGAGTCAGATCTAAAAAATTATATTTATTTAGAATACTTTAATATAGAGTCTGTAACACTTGAATTTTAATAAAAACTCAGGACCTTTGAAAAGTTAAACAACGCAAATAAGTGTATGAAATCTCTGAAAAATAAATTACTGCTAACTTTATTAGTAAGGTTGTTTAGGATATTGTTTATTAATAATTCAACCTTATTCTCCATCAAATAGTAGAAATTTGTTTAGGATTTGTGATTTTTGTATTTTGGTGCATAGTAACAAAATACAAAAAATTTAGTTGGAGTAATTAGAGAGTCACTGAGTACATAATTGAAGCTTAAATGTTCCCCGGGTATAGAAGGTTATAGCAAGTATAATTTGTACTTGTCTTCGTTTCCTTCCCCTTGCCTAATATATGTTCTGGGGGAAGAATAAAATGTAGCTAAATTTGGCCCTGTAATACTAGTTCAGTTTTCTTTCATCACCCTGTACTAGAAAATTTTGTTGGTTTTTTTTTTTGATTGAAAATAAAAGCCTTAAAGAATTTTTAAAAGATTAGCTGTACAGAGAACACTGATCAAAATAAAATCGGCTTCCAAAACTCATAGACAGTAAAAAGTGACAGTTTGAAAATGGAAATATTGAATACTGATAAACTTATTTTGTTTTTTGTTTTGTGTTTATCATTAAAATATGTTCAGGGGAACATATTTCCGTTTTACTAATTTTTACTGATTTCACATGGTTTGTATTCATGAATTTTGAAAATACTGGAAAAAGTACTTTATTTTTATCTGTGTAAAGGTATTGACTGGCTGGCTCAGTGGGTAGTGCATGCACCTCTTGTGTGAGTTTGAGCCTCATGTTGGGTGTAGAGATTACTTAAAGTTATTGACTTGGATATTGAAATGACTTAAATATTTGCATATTGAAAATGCTCAAATATTTGAGTCAAATTATTCTGTAATTTTCTATGTAATAATAAATTGTGGGATTTAATTTCTTTCCTCAAGAAAAGGCGTGTGTATGTTTTGTCTTTTTTTTTTTTTTTTTAACTTCTGTCCACTTAATTTCTAGGCAAGTGTGAAGCCAATTCACCCTGTTGGCCCTGTAAAGCTCTTATGTATATTTGTTATATACAGTTAGATTTGTTGGTGGCTACAAGGTTATTTTTTTTCTTTTACTACCAATAATAAGTATGATCTCAAAGGCAAATTATGCCTTCTTGTAGGATATATTTCCTTTTCAAGTTTTATCTGTGACTTTCTGCCATTCTTTGTGAAATTGATATCCATCAAACTCTTGGTTCTGCCTTCATGTTGAGTTCTACCAGATCACATTCTAGGTTATTACTTTCTAAGTCTTATGGTTATAGTAATTGACTGTTAGCAGTTCTTTGGCTGACCACAGATGCCACTTCATAAGAATAGTTGGAAATTTGCTTTATTTTATCCTTTATTCCCTGAATAGTTTATTTCAGGTGACCACCTCCTTAATAGTATGGCCTTAAATGTTTACTAAACCATGTGGTCTCTCAGTCTGTTCATCATTCCTCAAAGAATTGTGAGTTGGCACCACAGTCTACCCTTTGCTAGAGAAAAAAGATGTGAACTTTACCTTGGTGCTGAGACAGTGTGAATGATGAAATTATAAATATTTCATTGAATCTGAAATGAAGAATCTCACATCCTGATTTCAGAGAGATCAGCCTTTTTTTAAAAAAAAAGGCTAAGAGTAGATGAAATACATTAAATCACCACCGGGGTATTATAAAATATGTCTGTAATTGCAGTGAAAGAATTCTGCTCTCCCACCCCTCTCCTTAGTGTGGTGTGTATGTATAGGAATGGAGGTCTCTTTTGGATTGTAAGGTAAGTAAATGGCTGGATTAGAATATGGAGGGAATTGCGGAAAGATGAAAAGGATCAAGTTAGAGATAGGTAGAGTTTAGGAACTTTATGTTTTTCCCCCCATAATCATCCCCTCCCCTCCTTTTTTTCCGTGTGTGTGTGTGTGTGTGTGTGTGTATGTGTGTTAAGCAAAACTTCTTGTAATTTAAGGAAGGAGGAATCCAAAAGAAGTCTGTAATCTATAGTAGGTTGGCATCTGAAGAAGTCATAGTTATGGGATAGAGAAAAGAGAAACAAATACCTACCTTTTTCATGTCTTGATGAGGTTTATAGGTTTTGAACTAGGCTTATAGTCACAAGTTAACTCTTAAAGTTATCTTTAAAATATTTCATTTACATTGTTTAATTATACAACAAAGAATATAAATGTAAATTTCTTTTTCTTTACAGATCAGTGCTAACATCTTCCGTACTCTTCCTCCAAGTGATAATCCAGATTTTGATCCAGAAGAGGATGAACCCACGCTTGAGGCCTCTTGGCCTCACATACAAGTATGAAACATTATATATTGGCAGTTTTTGCATTTATGATATTCTACTGAAATCGTGGTGGTTCTCTTTTAGATCTGAGTGTCTATTTAAAATATTTGACTTTTAGTATGTGTTATCATTATTTTCTTTTTCCCAAAATGTTTTTACTTTTTTTATTGTGATAAAGTACACAACTTTTATCATTTAAACCATTTTAAGTATACCATTCAGTGGCATTAAGTACATTCACAATGCTGTGCAGCCATCACTACTTCTAGTTCTAGAATTTTTTCATCACCCCAAGTGGAATCCCCCTTTACATTAGCAGTCACTTCCCATTCCCCTAACCCCACAGTCCCTGACAACTACTAATCTACTTTCCGTCTCTATGGATTTTCCTGTTATGAATATTTAATATAAGTGAAATCATTTAATATGTGGCCTTTTGTGTCTGGGTTCTTTTATTTAACATAGTATTTTCAAGGTTCAGCAATGTTCTTGCATGTGTCCATACCTCATTCTTTTTAATTGCTGATAATAATATTTCATTTTCTGGATATACCATATTTTGTTTATCCATTAATCAGTTGATGGATGTTTTGGCTTATTGTAACAAGAGCTATTATGAACATTTACGTACCCGTTTTTGTTTTAACATGTTTCCCATAGATTTTGATAAGTTGTGTTTTTGTTTTCATTCACCTCACATACTTTCTAGTTTTCCTGTGATTTCTTCTTTATTATTTAGGAATTTGTTTAATTTCTACATACTTGTGACTACCACATTTTTTTCTGTTACTAATTTCTAATTATTTCATTGTAGTTGGAGAACATACTTTGAATGTTTTCAATCCTTTAAGTTCATTGAGGATTGTATTAGGGCCTCACATGGAGTATATTCTGGAGAATGTTTCATGTGTGCTTGAGAAGAATTTGTGTTCTGTGGTTGTTTGGTAGAGTGTTCTGTAGAAATCTCTTAGGTCTAATTGGTTCATAAGGTTATTCAAGTCTTCCATTTCCTTGTTGACCTTTTATTCTATCCATTATTGAAAGTGAGATACTTTGGGGCCCTGTTAGCTGCTTATGTTTATAATTGTTATATCTTCCATCTGGATGGTCCTTATCATTATAACCTACAAAGTTTCTCAAGTTTATTTTTTCTGATATTAGTATAGGCACTTCACCTATCTTTTGGTTACTGTTTGCATGATATATCTTTTTCATCCTTTTACTTTTAATCTGTTTCTTTGAATCTAAATTTTGCCTATAAAAGTTGGATCATGTTTTTTTAATCAGTTTCAACAATCTCCGCCTTTGATTGGAGTGTTTAATCCATTTACATTTAATGTAATTAGATAGGATTTACATCTGCCATTTTGCTATTTTCTATATGTTTTATACCTTTTTGTTTTTCTACATTACTGCTTTTTGTATTAAACAGGTATTTTCTAGGGTACCATTTTAATTCCTTTTTTTTTTTTTTATTAAGATCCCAGGATCCTGGGATCATGACCTGAGCCAAAGGTAGATGCTTAACCAGTTGAACCACCCAGGCATCCCTGCCTTTGTTTTTTTTAACTGTATTTTTTATTTTCTTAGTAGTTACCCTGGGGATTACAGTTAGCATCTTAAAACAATCTAGTTTGGTTGAATACTAACTTAATTTCAATAATATACACAATTTTGGTCCAGTATACCTCCATTGCCTCCCCCACCTCCTTTGTGGTATTATTATCATACAAATTAGATCTTTTTTTAAGATTTATTTATTTGAGGGCACCTGGGTGGCTCAGTTGGTTAAGCAACTGCCTTCGGCTCAGGTCATGATCCTGGAGTCCCGGGATCGAGTCCCACATCAGGCTCCCCGCTCAGCGGGGAGTCTGCTTCTCCCTCTGACCCTCTTCCCTCTCGTGCTATCTCCCATTCTCTGTCTCTCAAATAAATAAAATCTTTTAAAAAAAAAAGATTTATTTATTTGAGAGACAGAGCATGGGGGGAGGTGCGCAGAGGGAGAGGGGAAGCAGACTCTTCACTGAGTAGGGAGCCGGACACAGGGCTCAATTTCACAACTTTGAGATCATGACCTGAGCCAAAACCAAGAGTTGGACACTTAACTAAGCCATCCACGTGCTGCACAAATTAGATCTTTTTACATGCCCACCGATACAGTTTTGTAATTATTGCTTTATGTGGTTGTCTTGTAGAGCAGTAGAATAAATGAGTTATAAATAAAATACGTTTTTTTTTTTAAAGATTTTATTTATTTGTCAGAGAGAGAGCACAAGCAGGGGAAGCGGCAGGCAGAGCAGGCAGGGGGAGAAGCAGGCTCCCCACTGAGCAAGGAGCCCTGGACCCCGGGATCATGACCTGAGCTGAAGGCAGATGCTCAACTGACTGAGCCACCCAGGCGCTCTAAATAAAATACATTTATACTGTCTTTTATATTTATTTATGTATAGTTGACCCTTGAACAACACGAATTTAAACTGCATGGGTCTACTTATATGCAGATTTTCTTTGATAAATACAGTACAGTACTGTAAATGTATTATCTCTTCCTTATGATTTTTTAAAAATTTTAATTCCAGTATAGTTAATATACAGTGTTATATTAGTTTCAGGTATACAGTGTAGTGATTCAACAATTCTGTACATTACTCAGTGCTCGCTGTGATAAGTTTACTCTTAATCCCCTTCATCTGTTTCTCCCATTCCCCCCACCCACCTGCCCTGTGGTAACCATCAGTTTGTTCTTTATAATTAAGAGTCTGTTTTCTGGTTTGTCTCCTTTCTTCTTTGTTCGGTTTTCTTTTTTAAATTCCACATATGAGTGAAGTTATATGGTGTTTGTCTTCCTCTGACTGATTTATTTCACTTAGCACTATACTCTCTAGATCCATCCATGTTGCTGCAGACGGCAAGATTTCAATCTTCTTTATGGCTGAGTAATATTCCATTGTGTATGTAGTGTGTGTGTGTGTGTGTGTGTGTGTGTGTGTGTGTGTGTGTACACACACCACATTTCCTTTATCCATATTCATTTATCAATGGACACTTAAGCTACTTCTATAATTTGGCTGTTGTAAATTACACTGCAATAAACATAGGGGTGCATATATCTTTTTGAATTAGTGTTTTCATATTCTTTGGTGTAATTACTGGATTGTAGAGTAGTTCTATTTTTAATTTTTTGAGAACCTCCATACTGTTTTCCACAGTGGCTGCACTAGTCACATTCCCCCTTATGATGTACTTTTTAATGAAAAAAAATTTTTTTCGGATTTTTATTCGTTTATTTGAGAGAGAGAGAGAACACAAGCAGGGGGCAGAGGGAGAAGGAGAAGCAGACTCCCCACTGAGCAGGAAGCCCGACGTGGGGCTCGATCCCAGGGTCCTCAGATCATGACCTTAGCCAAAAGCAGACTCTTGACCGACTGAGCCCCCTGCCAAGCACTCCTGGATAATCTTTATTTATCTACCTTCACATTACTTATTCTTTCTTATGCCAGCTCAGATTGTTTTGGGTTGTTTTTATGGGTCAGCAAGGTCACTGAAGTCCTCACTCTGCTATTCAGAAGTCTCTATCTGGAGCATGTCTATTTAGTTGAGACTGAGGGAGGGATAGTCTTCCTGACCTAAATGCCGTTGTGTGACAGTTCACAACTCAGATATAATTGGAAAATTGGTAATAAAAACTTATTATATATGCAGGACCAATTCTTCCATTAAACCTTCCCTATTTCTATCTAGCTCTAACTGCGTCATTCAAACATACCCTCAAATATGTGGCTTTAATATGTCATCTAGGGTTCATTCAGTAGAATCACATTGGCACTACTTTAGTTCATTTTTAGTAACTAGAACTCTTTAGGTAGAATTTAGGGTAGATCATCTTACACTACTTACAAACTGTTACAGAGATTCCATTATAGCTATAAAATACTATACTCACATGTGTATAGTGTTTCTTTTGCACATGTTTTTATATATCTAGTCTTAATGATCATTGGTTTTTGTTCCCCAGTTGTCTAGTTAAAATACTCTGAGAATATTCAAATGACACTTTCTTATTTTAAAGCAAGGCTCTGAGTAATGTTCAAGTAAATGTTCAAAGGACTCTTGCCTTTAATGCTTCAAATTTTATATCTTAAAAATAATATTAATGACCTGAAATCTGTAGGCAAGCACAATGATATGTTTTTCTAGAGAATTTAATGAAGATGTCTACATATAACCAATGGTACTCATTTATAAGGCTGCTGATCATGATTAGCTATATTATAGCAATACCAATAACTATTGAGCACTTAGGTGTTTCAGAGATAGTGACAACTGCTTTACATACATTATCTCATTTAATCCTTTTGGTAACACCATAATATTCACATTTTAGGGTGGGGGGGATGGGTGATGGACAGTAAGGAGGGCACTTGATGTAATGAGCACTGGGTGTTATATGCAACTGATGAATCACTAAATTCTACCCCTGAAACTAATAATACACTGTATGTCAACTATAATGAATTTAAATAAAAAATTTTTAAAAAATATAATGTTCACATTTTATACATAAGCTTATATGAAGCTAAAAGAGATTAAGAATCCTGCCCAAGATTATAAAAGTAATAAATGGCTGAATTAGGTTTACACCTCCAGTATTACTCCAGAGTACTTGCTCTTAATTTTTAAAAGCTTTATCTTTTTTTTAAATTTTTTTAAGATTTTTATTTATTTGACAGAGAGAGACACAGTGAGAGCAGGAACACAAGCAGGGTGAATGGGAGAGGGAGAAGCAGGCTTCCAGCCGAGCAGGGAACCCAATGCGGGGCTGGAACCCAATGCGGGGCTCGATCCCAGGACCCTGGGATCATGACCTGAGCCAAAGGCAGACGCTTAACGACTGAGCCACCCAGGCGCCCCAAAAGCTTTATCTTAAATATAGTCTGTGGCCCTAAAATAAATACATACCAATTCTTAATGAGGCTTAATTCATACCTTTTTAGCTTCATTGTAACACCAGTAAATTAGATCTTCCAAATAATTCAACTAGCCATACTTTTTCTTTCTTAGCCCTCATAAGTGAGTTTTTAATGATATAATTATATAGGTATGGATGTGGCTTAGTTAAATGGAACAAAAGTTTATATATACAAATTCTAACAAGTAAGAGAATTATTATTACAAAGCATGGTGAAATAGAAATTATTCTAGTGACAGACCTCTACTTAAATCCCAGTTTTTATACTTTTCTACCTGTATGACCTGGTTAAGCCGCTTAACTTCTCTGCATCCTCCTTTATAAAACTGGAATAAAACAAGATTGTATAAAGATTGAGTGGGATACTGTATGCATAGAAACTAGCACAGTTTTTTAAACTATACTGTTTTCTTTTCCCTTGTTTTCTTAAAAGATAAGTACTTTTGGTACGTGGGAAGAAGTGTATTTTTGTTTTTATTGTTACCTTTATGCTGATACCTTTATATGATATATGATAACCCTTGGTTCTTTCTCTTATAGCTCATTTATTGGTTCCCTAGCATGAACAATACTTAAATTACCAAATAGTCTCTTCTCCCACTTGCTGTTTACCTAGCATCTAATGTAAAGTAATAATCCAAGAAATACCTATATAGCAATTCAAAGCTTCTGCTTTCCATACACTCTTCTCTGTCCCCTCCCTCAACTTTATATTTTTTATTGTGTAATACTTACATGGTTAGAACATGTAACTCTTGTATACTACTATTCTGTTACCTTTATGCCCATTGCTTTTTATTAGTTATACAGGTAATATATTTAATTTTACCATCATTCCTTATGTAAAAGTTTCTCTATAATTATTTCTTGGTAATTTGGAGCTCATTTTTTTTTAAGTTTTTATTTATTTTAAGTAATCTCTACACCCAGTGTGGGGCTCAAACTCACAAACCCCAAGATCAAGAGTAACATGGTCTTCCAGCTGAACCAGCCAGGTGCCCCTGGAGCTCATTCTTTAGTAGAGGAACTCATGGGAATATTATCCCCTGAGTTTTGCATGTATAACAACAATTTGTGTGTAGCTTTAATTTTTAAAGATCAACCTGATTTGATATAAAATCCTTGATTCATCTTTCCTTAGGTACCTTAAATATGTTATTCCATTGTCTTCTGATTTCAGTCTGATTTTCTTTCCCTTATATAAAGACTTGGGTTTTTTTTGCTTGGATGCCTAAAGGATGTTTTTCCTTTAATGGCCAGGTACTTTACTGGTCATACATAAGTGTTGATTTTTGTAGATAAATTTTCTCAGTTGAATAGTACTATTTCACTATAAAAGTCCACTTTTATTTTTATTTTTATTTCTGAAAAGTTTTCTTAAGTAATAGTTTTTAGTATTTCTTTTGTTGCACTGCTTTGTTTTTCTTCTTTGGGGAGGCCAGCTATGTAGAGCCTACCATATGTAGGCTCTTCTTTGGCTCTCTGTGTCTCTTACTTTCTCTTAAAGTCTTATTTTTTTTAATCTCTCTTTTCTGTTGGACTGTTGTTCATCTTTCTTATCTCCATTCCCTTTTTCCTTTTTTGATTACTCTAGTTGTAAGGCAGACTGACAGTATTAGAGACAGTTGAGAGGAAGGGAATGGGTATTATATTAGTCAACCAACAATGCCTGCCACAGGCTAGAATCATTGGAGGGAAGAGTCTGTCTTGAGTAAAATGAAAAATGATATGTTTTTAATGACAATAGGATGGATAATCAGCAACATCAGCTATTTTCTATATAGTTCCTGGGAGGTAGAGAGAAACCCTGCTTTATATGTGGGTGCTAACTGTTACTTCCAATTACATTGTTGATTTTTATTTTGCCAGGACTTAATATTTTTAGTGGTCATTACATTTTATTTTAAAAGACAAGAGAAAGAAATTTATATTTTAACTCTTTGGGACACTTTAAGTAATAGTCTGCCTCATTTACTTATTTATTCTTTTTAGCATATATATATCTAAATAAAGTGAAAGAGGAATCCTAGGATTAGCAAAAGCTGATAAAAATTTTAAGATTTATCAGCACATTAGAGCTTACAGAACTAGAAAATCTGAGGTGGAAAACTTCTTTAATAGCGTCATACACCACTTTGTGTAAAATTTGAGACCATAGGTGATATAAAATTAATGATACTATATTTAATAATGCAAAGGTTTTAAAAGCATGAAATTCTTACTAGCTGGTAAGTTATATCTTTTTTAATCACATGTAGTTGGATAATCTGAAAAAGTTTCCTCAGTCTTTGAATTTCTAAAAATAGTATCTCCATTAAGATATTTTTATATGCTCATGGAAATTAACAGTGAAAATTCAGCCAAACAATATGCTTTCTATTTTTCACTGGTATGATTTGAAGTTTCATTTGAATTCCCTGAAACTAGCAGTTCTTAAAATTTTAGGAGGTGGTGAGTTGCTTTCAAAATACGATTTTAAAAAATGGGTTTTCTCCCAAGACAGAATACACAGACACACACAAGAAATTTTCATACATTCATGACCCCGATGAAAAGACTGCCCTAGATATATATGTTTATAGTTAAAAATCTTTCTCGTAACTAAAACTTAGTATACAGTTTTAAAATTTGGCAATTAAATGGTCTTAGGGACATCAGAAACTACTAAATGCTGAGTAGGCTGATTTATAGGATCTGTCAGAATATTGTTGCTACATCATTATGTAATCATCTTTTTTTAGGGTGGAATATTAAAGCTGCTCTGAGAAATGAAATTGTAGACAGTTGTAGCACTGAGGAAATTTGCTCAATGAAAGTTTTCCTGTTAACGTACTTTAAATCAATTCACCTGAAATTTTTCTGTATTAGAAGTTTACATTTTACATTTAGCTTGTCAGATACTTGATTTTAGAAATTGATTTGATAGGATGAAAAATAAACATTAAATTAATGAGGGGAATAATCACAAATAATTTCAAAATCTTTCGAAATTTTGTTTCCCCAACGCTGTTCGTGAATTTCCTAAAAGTATGCTAAGTTACAGTTTGTCTTTTTACTTTTTTTCACACCGTAATGGAAATACTAATAAGCAATGGAAAAATGGAATAAATGAAAGAAACAAAGAAAAACTGTTTTAGTAGTAGGTGACTGGTCATCTTTTAATTTACAAAATGTATTATTATATGGTAATTATTAATTAAGTTATAAATTATTTTTTATTTTCTTTCCTAAGTATTATTGCTTTGTATTTATTGAGGACAAACAAGATTATAATTTTCTGTACACTGACTTTTAGATAATTAGGGAGGCTTGGCTGCTGTATTAGCCTGGAATACAGGCAGATTATGTAGTATTTTAATTTTCTTTTATTAGTTATTTTCTTTAGTGGCACAGATACTTAAGATGTAATTATGTAGGGTGCTGCCTAAAACATAGACCTTTTTAAGAATAACCTGTATTTAGGGACTAGAAACTCTTCTTTTTGTCCTCTACAATTAGAAATTTAAACTGGAAACATACACATTTTACATTTTACAGTGTACACCTTCACATTCAAATAGCTCTTAGATTCAGTGTTTAGGCACATCTCATTTAGTTCAGTATATGTTAGGTCTCACATGAATTCTTTCATATATTAAATCAATTTTAAAACCCATTTAAATTGGGACGCCTGGGTGGCTCCCTCGATTAAGTGTCTTCCTTCAGCTCAGATCATAATCCCAGGGTCATGGGATGAAGTCCCGCATCCGGCTCCTTGCTCAGCGGGGAGCTTGATTCTCCCTCTGCCTGCCACTCCCCCTGCCTGTGCTCTTTCTCTCTCTCTCCCTCTGACAAATAAAATCTTAAAAAAAAAAAAAAAGTTTCCTCTTGATAGAGTTTGGAAAACATTGGGCCACCATATTCCTTGAAGAGAGCCTTTTCTGTATATACAGTTCATTGAAGTTGCTTCTTAGTCTTTTTGCCTCTCTGGGCCAAACATTTCTGGTTCCTTTAGCTTTTTGTATAGATCTTATTTTCAGATACTTTAATCATCTATGTGTTTGTGCTGTACCTTCTAAAGTCGTTTATTGGTGAAGATCAGAATTTTACATATTTTAACTACCTTAGGAAAGACATGGTCATTATGGAGTAGTAGAATGGTAAGATTACCCATTTTTAGTTACCTTTTTACATTTTGTACTTACATCTTTTAGGGTATTTTTTTGGTTCACAGAAGTAGAAGGACCAGCCATACGTTGAACATATGTGAAATTTTCCAGTTTACTAGAGAAATAACTCCATTGCTGAAAGTATCTATTGTTCTTTGCAGCACTGTTTCTTAGATTCTTAGAGCAAATTATTTCTTCATATAGAAGAATATAGAGGAACTTTAGTAATTACACAGAAACAGTCTATCCACAACTATGATTTTTATTCATTCAGTAAATATTGTGTTCAAGGCATTCTTCTAAATATTGGGGGTAAAGTATTGAACGAAAAAGCAAAATCTTTTATATTCTAGTGGAAAAGAATGAAAAATAATACTCTGTCAGGGTCTGATAAATACAAGAAAAAAAGTAATGCAGGATAAAGAGTATAGAGAGCATGACCATAGGGACAGGGTACCATTTTATAGAAGCAAAGTCTTAATTGTGCCATCTTGAAGGTTTTCAGCTCTGTAGATCACTAGTGTTTATTTTACTTCTGTCTAACATTACTCAGCATGTGTTTATTAGATAACCTTTTGTTATCATCTCTTCAGTAGTGCTGAGTTGGCTGCATAAAAGCAGTTTGCTGCTAATCTTGACTGGTCACTTAATGTTCACTGTGTCAGGTAAATGATGGAGATGAAAACTATGTAAGGAATAATAATGTATCTGTGATAGGCATAGGTTTCAACTGAATATGTGATTTAGAGGATTCAGCAAGTCTCCCAAAAGACATGTGATTATTTTTAGTGGTATTAAGCCTTAAGCCCTATATATCTGATGCAGATCTTAAGAGGTAGAGTATATAGGCTAGTGCATGCCATACTTGACTCATGTTTAACCTGGTCCCACCTTACCACAAATCTTAACTTCCACTGAACTAAGGATCTGTATAAAGATTCTAAGTCTCTGATTCCATACCCACCAACCCATAACCTACACCCATCTACTTCTCAAGACATGTCCTACCTTTCTATAATAAGCCTTTTTTCTTCTTGGCTTATCCAAAATCAAATCAAATGTAGGGCTCAAGTTGCAAGTCCTCCTTAAAATTTTTCTTACTGACTTAATTCCACAATGATATAGCCCTTTTCTAAATGTCTCCTCCACTCATAGTCTGTGCCATATAGTTTTTTTAAGATTTTTTTTTAATAACAAAGGCGAGGGGAGGGACAGAGGGAGAGAGAATTTCAAGCAGACTCCCTGCTGAGTGCAGAGCCCAACACTGGCCTCGATCTCATGATCCTGAGATCATGACCTGAGCTGATATCAAGAGTCAGACGCTCAGCTAACTGCCTGAGCCACCCAGTCAGCCACTCAACTGCCTGAGCCACCCAAGAGTCAGATGCTCAACTGCCTACGCCAACTGCCTGAGCCCCACCCTATGCCCCTGTGCCATATAATTTTTGTGTATATACCATTTTCTATGTTTCTAGTTTTGTCTTCTCTCCCTAACAAGTGAATGAGCTTTTTTGGAGCTATACAGTGCTCAGTATCTGTTCACAGTATACATAGCTAAAAGGAAAACTTCTGACACCAAATGTGTCGATTTTCCACACCAAGAAATTCACCACTTCTCTGTGAACACCAACTGCATGTCCTATAATTTATTCATTTCTGACACTAATGACCCAGAGTTACCACAGACACACAGGTTAAGGGCTCAGTCCCATGAGACCACACCCCACTTCACATGGCAGTCACGAGTCTTGGCCTCTTGTACTTCTGACCAACTGGCTCTAAGTCTGGGGTTCCCACGACCCACTCCTCAGGTTTGATAATTTGCCATAACTGCCCATAGAACACAGGGAAACACTTCACTTATTGTTACTTACCAGTTTATTATAAAGGATACAAGTCAGGAACAGCCAAATGAAAGAGATGCATAGGTTAAGGTATGGAAAAGGGGCTCCATGTACCACCCTCCCATCACCTTGATGTGTTCCCCCACCCAGGAGTTCTCCAAACCCCTTTGTTGAGGATTTTGATGGTGGTCCCATTATGTGAACATGATTCATTAACACTGGCCAGTGGTGATTGAACTCAACTTCCAGCCTCTCTCCCCTCCCTGGAGGATGGAGAGTTGGGGCTGAAAGTTTCAACCCTCTCATCATCACGTTTCCTGTGATAACCAGGCTTCATCCCTCTGGAGTTACCACATTAACTTAAACTCAAGCATGTTTGAAAGGGACTTCTTATAAATAACAAAAAATGCTTCTCTTACCCCTTATCACTCAGGAAATTCCAAGGGTTTTAGGAGCTCTGTGGCAATAACCAGAGACGAAGACCAAGTATATATTTTCTTATATCACAATATCACAGTAGGCCAGTATTGGACATGAAAAACAGGCACTGAGTAGCCAGTGAAAATCTGTAGCAGTCCATGAGATCTTACTAACTCTTCAGAGGACTCTGATCATTTTTGTATCTTTTTGCATGTGTGCAACCCAAAGCAAAATTATTTGTATGATTGGTTGATTAGAAGATTATTTATAAGTAAAAACTGATATCAGTTTCTGTTTTCGTGTTATAATGTCATACTTAACAACTAAAAGATAATAATTAGATCAGATAAGCATCACTCCTTTGGATAGTTGGGCAAAGATGCCTCACACAAAAACATTTATTCAGCTCCCAAAACTGTTGTTAGGCTTAGAATATTATTGAACTCATAGTAGTAAAAATTTGTTATTCTATGGTGAATGATAAGGCCCAGATCTGGTAATGTTTTTTTGTGTGTGTTGCAATGTCTGTAAATTTAGTGTAGCAATCTTTTTTTTTTTCTCCCTTCTATATGTGGCCTGACTACCTAAATGTTAATTGAATGACTATTTTTACTTTGCGATGTAATCTTCCTTTTTCACTTTTAGGGCACTAGATTAATACGTTGTTTTATAGCTTATAAATTAAAGCACATTTGGGGCTATACTCCTGCATTTTATAGATGTTAGGTTACAATAAAAAAAAAAAACTTTAGTGTATTTTCCTTTCTTCTTAAAAGATAGATGTAGGTGTGATGGAGGCAAGTTAACTAAACCTTACTTTTTTTTTTTTAAGATTTTATTTATTTGAGAGAAGAGAGAGCATGAGCGGTGGGGTCAGGGGGAGGGACAGAAGGAGAGGGAGAAGCAGGCTCCCCACTGAACAGGGAGCCCCATGCAGGGCTCAATTCCAGGACCCAGAGATCATGACCCGAGCCGAAGGCAGAGCCACCCAGGTGCACTAAACCGTACTTTTAATTCTGATTTGTGCAGCGAGTGAACATTTCCTATTACTTTTAAGATGCTTTGCACTCATATATATATTTATATTTATATGTATTAGTGTATATATATTTAAATGTAATATATATTATATATTTTATATATATATTATATATATATAATTTTTTTAAGAGAAAGAGAGGGGGCAGGGAGGGGGAGAGGGGAGCCGGCTCCATGTCCAGCACAGAGCCCAGTGAGGGGCTTAGTCTCACAACCCTGTGCTCATGACCTAAGCCTATACTAAGAGTCCGATGCTTAACTGAGCCACCCAGGTGCCCCTAGATGCTTGGCGCTTCTTAAGTAGACGTCCTGCTGTGACTTCTAGTTTATTCACTGTAGTAAACGGACATTCCTTCCTGAACCCTGAACCTACATAATTTAGTTCATTACTTCCCACATGCAAATAAGGTATGCTGATTTTGATTTAATTTTTTCCCACTATAGTTTTATAGAAAGATGTGAAGTTTTTTTTTTTTGCTTTTTATTGTTTTTGATACACACCCCTTACAATTCAGTTTATTCTTATCTGGAGGTTTCTGATCCTGTATTTAAAGAACTCTGGAGATTAAATTGAGGTGGGTTAGGAGTCCACTGGAGAAAGAACATGTTCCCAGTGAGTATGGACTGCAAAATAGTTTTTCTTAGTTAAAAAATTTACAGGTGTCCTTTTTATTTTCTAGCTCCTGTAATTTCAGGAGCTTAGGAGGCCAAATTGTTACCAACTCATCACATTTTCTAATGAGGTCGGAAATCTCCCTCCAAGGGTGGTAGGGAAGGTATGTTTGGTATGAAGGGATAAATTTGGGTAAAATTTTATAGGCATCATCTTAACTTTTATTTGACTTTCTTTCATAGTTGGTGTATGAATTCTTCTTAAGATTTTTGGAGAGCCCTGATTTCCAGCCTAGCATTGCAAAGCGATACATTGATCAGAAATTCGTACAACAGGTAAGGAATTCTTAATGTCTTAAATTTTCTTATATTTGTCTTAGCAATGACTTATTAATTTGATTAAAATAGTCTTTCAAAACTTAAATGGTTTATTTCACTTTAACAGTATGTAATACTCTTACCAGACAATTAGGATAAAGGTGAAGTAGCTTTGAGAATACAAGAGTATTTTAAGCAAGAGTGAACTTCTAATGAAGTCAATTGAATTATCTTATCCAATACTGAATTTTCAGTATTTATAAAGACCAGAAAAGCAAGCCTTTCTGGACAATCTGAGAAAATTTGTTATGATCATTCAATTTAAAGAAGCCTTCTTTTAAATTTTTAAGTCTTTGAACTTGAACTTTGACATATGTTTTAAGCATTGTCTCTTTGAAATGACAGAAAAAATGGAAATGGAATCATTGTTTAGGAGTTTGGGCATTAGGCTCCTTTCCTGTTACTAATTACCAGTGACCTTTCCTTTTTCCTTTCCCCTTCCCACCTTAGGCATTCTAGCCACCCAGTTCCTAAGCCACAGATAAATGGGATCTTTAAGAAGAAAAGGAAATAGAGTGAAACATAATGTGATACCTTCTTTTATTTATTCTTTTTTATTTTTATTTTTTAAGATTTATTTGTTTGAGAGAGAGAGCACGCACAAGTGGGGGGAGGAGCAGGAGAGAGAGAACCTCAGACTTCCTGTTGATCACGGAGCCTGACACAGGGCTCAATCCCAGGACCCTGAGATCATGACAAGCTGAAATCAAGAATCGGCCACTCAAATGACTGAACCACCTAGGCTCCCCCTTCTTTTATTTTATAAATTGGTTATTAGCTATTATTTTTTGGAACCTACATACTGAAAATTAATTTCTCAGAATGTGTTCATTTTTATTTTCAAAATCTTTTCAACAATGTAAAAGCCTCTTTTTAACTATGGGGAATTGGCTGGCCCTAGACAAGATTGTGAAGTAGACCAGATCTTTCTATGTTCATTTTTTCTCTGGAAACTTATCAGTATGTAAGGTCTCATTAGGAATTTGATGCTCCCCTCTTCTAAAGTTGTTTGCATTTTCAAGAAAGGTAGAAGATGAGTGAGAGGGTAGTGATGAACCCAGCGCTAAGGCTGGGATTAAAGTTGTTGGGAGGGCCTTTTCGAACCTCTTAACCACCACTGTATGTTAAAGATTCTACAAATGTGACTTCCACATATTTGGAATTGATTTTTGGTCATTTATACCTACCTCTGACCTCTATACATGAAGTATTCTGACTAGTTGCTGTGAGTATATTGATTAATGGAGAATATTGTCAAGAATATGTCCTTCAGCCATTCAAGCAGCTCCTCAAATTATGAAGAAATATTAGGTGTGTGCTAACAGTAAAATTTACATTTCATTCACAAGTAAAAATGAGATTAGATGGAGCTTTGTTTTGGTAATTGCAAATAAATGCACATTTATTTCCTTCTGTAGCTCTTGTGTGCTACAGAAGGAATATAGTATATTAAGGAACTCTGTAATACCATATTAAATTGTGTTTAAGATAAAAAGCAGGTTGAGAGGAACAGTTGCATTAGTGCTTCTTCAGTCTGGAGCTTGAGGTATTTCTGCTGCTGGATTATTCTGTGGGTTTGAGGGGGATCAAGAAGAAAACTGAGAGTGGGACCCATTTTCTACCTTCCCTGAATACCTGAACTATCTGAAAGCCAAAGCCCAATAATTTGTTCTCAGCAGTTTAGATGACTATGCTTTCATAGATCACTTCTCTTATTCTTATGTTACTTTTGTATATAAGGGAATTCTCAGCTTTTGTATTTTGAAATTATTTGATTATGTGGTAATTTTAAGACTTAAAAGTACAGGAAAAAAAACTTAAGTATAAATGTGGACATTCATTATTTCAAGAGAAAAAAACACTTGCATAATTCCAAGTTATGTTCAAGTCATAGGATTTCAGAAGAAAAAAGGAAGCTAAGAATTATTGAGTGCATATTTTTATGTGCCAGGCACTGTTCTTCTATGCTTATAAAGAACTAGACTATGTCTAATTCCACACAGCTAGTGGCTGGGACAGTCAGGATTGGAACTAGACTATGATATTACCTTCACTTAAAAAAAAAAAAAAAACAAGATTAGACTCAACCTTCCTCATTTTATCAATGATGAAAAAGCTCAGAGGTTATGAATTACCCTTAAAACCAGTTAGATATAAGTATCACAGCCAGAATAAGAAACAATTTCTTGATGATGAGGTTTATATGTGTTTTATTACATGAATTTATATTTATTTATTTATATCTATTTATATTTCTAAATAGATTATTTTATTTAGATTAATACATTAAAATAGGTTTCTTTAAATAGATTTGAAACTTGGTTAACAGCTATTCTCTAGTTTAATATTTTCTCCTGAGGATCAGCTTGTACTAGATTATATTTGTTCTTGAATTAAACATGTCAGCCTTAACAATTAGGGGCCCCTTTCATTAATTTGAAAGCTTATCTTCTAAGTAAACCCAACATCAGAAACTTGGATTTGACTGTCTCAAGTGAGTAGTTTAGCCATTTTTAATTAGAATAATTTGAACTGAATTTATTAGGTATATAAACACAAATTCTTATACTCTAGGTATTTTTGGCTGGAGCCTCATTCAGGACTTTAATAACCTAGTGAACAAAGAATGCAAACTATAAACAAGACACTTGTTTAAGGACATATAAATATGACTAAAGTCATCACTGCCCTCAAAAAATATTCACTCTAGTAGAAGAGATGTATATGTAAACAGTTACATATAATTCAAGACAGAATGGGAAAAGAACTTTCAGGTTCTGAGCTTGCCATCTTGACTGTAATTATCAATATCAAAGTACAGAACATAGAATTTCTTGATGACTTCATATATGTAATTATATTCTATAGAGAAGGGAGTATTTTAAAATTTTTTCCTAAGAAAATCAAATGATTTTTTTTAAGGATTTTATTTATTTGAGAGAGAGAGAGAGCATGAGAGAGGGGAGGGTCAGGGGAAGAAGCAGACTCCCCGCCGAGCAGGGAGCCCGATATGGGACTTGATCCTGGGACTCCAGGATCATGACCTGAGCGAGGGCAGTCACTTAACCAACTGAGCCACCCAGGTGCCCCAAAAATCAAATGTTTTATTTAAAATACAGTAATGCCATTTTTTGACAGAAGAAATTCACTTTACCATTTTAAAAATGGAAATTTGAGCTTTTGACTTTAAATTTTTCATAGATCTCTTTATCCTGCCTTTGCTGAAGAGTTGTGTAGAGAGGTATAGGAAAATGATGATTTGGCCAGTTTGAACTGGTTTAAAATTTTGCAGCCGGTTGCTAAGGTGACTTTAAAAATCTGTGGTCTCTCATCTTTTATTTCATTATTTCACGAATGATTTTTGCTCTATTAGCATGTATCTGCTGACTTGATTTTTAGTGTAAAACCACAAAACAGCTTTGGTTTGTAGAAATCATTCTAGTAAACTGTAAATACTCATTTGCACATGTGTACTTTTTAAACTTCATTTATTTATAATGACTTGCAGTTTGCAAGCTTAAGATTTTTGTATGTCATTTTAAATTATTAGCACTAAAAATCTCTCAAATCTCAACACTCTAAAATTATGAGCCATGGTTAGTAGTCAAGAATAGAATTTTAAAATGAGTGGCAAGGCAAAAATAAAGAAAATCCCACTTTTTTTTGAAGGGTTTATATTATTATGTTTTTTGAAATGAGGTGAAAAGAAATATTCCTTAAGCTTTTCTTTAGCTTCATTATTTAGCAAGAATAAAATCAACCTAAGGCAGAATCTTTAAGAATCTTTAAAAAATGTTTTAAAGATTTCATGGTTTATCTCTAAATCAAATTAAAAAAAAGTGAAGTTTTAGCTCAATTATTTTTAAAAAGTAATTTCTCAGATTTTTTTTAAAGCTCCTGGAGCTTTTTGATAGTGAAGATCCCAGAGAACGTGACTTCCTGAAGACTGTTCTGCACCGAATTTATGGGAAATTTCTTGGATTAAGAGCATTCATCAGAAAACAAATTAACAACATTTTCCTCAGGTAAACTTGTCATATATTCATACACAGCACTTTTTTTCCCCTCCATGTTTTCTTTTTATTCCACTTCCTTTAGATTAATTTTTAGTATCTGAACTCTGTTAATTGATAGTATTTGAGTTATTTTTAGCATATTTTGTGGGTGTCATTTGGTTGCATATGACTTTTTAGAAACTTGTAACTACTCATGTGAGTGGATAGTAGTAATGAAGACTGTTTTTAATAGGTAATACCAGTGTTCATGTTTAAAATTCATTGAATTTGTCTAGTTATTTCTTTGAGCTTTTTAAGAAAATATGTATAAATATTGTTTAAATCATTTGCTCTTGAAAGTACTTTCATTTGTTTTTCTGACAAAGCTAATTAAATTTATATGGAGCCTATATTTTGACTATTTTATAAATGATAATCTGTTAAGTAGTTCCTTCTAATTAGGAGATTTAGCTTTAATATACCCATATTTCAGGTTTGGTTTGTTTGTTTTCATTGGAAATCTGGCAGAATTAGGCTAGCATTCCCACGTTGTAACAATTAGAAATCAAATCAGTAACAGCTGTCTCCCCTAGAGAGCGCATCTTTCTGCAGGTCTCTGTCCTCCTCTCCTAAGTCCACTTTACTCATTTAACACCTTCCCTGTCCTGTAGTCATTTGCGTTTATGACTTCCTGCTTTAATAGCAAACCTAATCTTGGAAAGCTAGGCAGCCTGTGTAGTTTAGGTTTAGCAAAGCTATGAATAAAAGTGGCCTTATTACATATGGGTCTTTTTCTCATGGATTTTCCTATGGGTGGAGGTTTCCTATTTTGAAAAGTGTTTCCTTGAGAAAACCCATCTTTCTTTTAAATTTTTAGGTAAAATAAAATATTCCAGGTGAAATAATATTCCACTATCTTTGTGGCTAGTTTTAGCTAAAGAAGTAACTAATTTGGGACAAAATAGTTTACAAAGAATTCCTGAAGCATGCTTGTACGTTTCTTATAGTTGCCCTTAGGATTGATTTCTTTACCTTTCTGCCTCTTCTCTCAGTTTAGTTTTCTAATGTTTGAGTTTTCATTACATCTATCTTTATTTTAAATTCAGGTTTATATATGAAACAGAACATTTCAATGGTGTTGCTGAACTCCTTGAAATATTAGGAAGGTAAGTCAGTTTTTTTGTTTTTAGAGAGTTAAATAACTTTGAATGTTTTATGTATTAGAATCTTAGCTGGGGTGGAGAAATTATTTTGTATTTTAGAGTTTAAATATAGAGCACAAGACATGGTTTCTCAACTGAATTCTTTTTATAGCTTTTAAGCGGTCAGCATATTAAAGTACTTGGCCATGCAAGACATCTGTTTTAGAATAGGCTGCCTGCTTTTGAAGCTGTGGCATGTTTTATGCCTGATCTTGCCAGACTGCCTCAGAAACTTCTAGGATTTGATTGGGAAGAAATGAAGTAAACTATTGTGAATCTTTGATAAACTTATAAGAATTCTTGTTGAGATATTGATAAGCCAGTCCTAATCCATCTGTTCTTTTTAGAAGAATCTATAACCTTTTAGTTTACATGAACATTTTGCCTTCCTTACTCATCACATAGCAGTATTAACTTGAGATAAGGCCCCCTCTATTTATAGTTAGAGAATGATTATGGAGAAAATTCTTAATTTCAGATCTTTCAGCAAAGTAGGAGAAACTTCAAAATTTACGTCAGAAAATACTTTTCGCTTCAGAAAATATTGAAAGTTCTAACAGCATTGTGATATTGACTCCCCTGTGGCTTTAGGTAGGAGAATAAAGGCAATAATGCATAAATAAAGTGATAGGCTTTATAGAAAATGAAGGTAGAAATTACTTAGTGGGACTTTAATTGGCAGTCCCAGTTTTCTTTTGGGATCATTGAATGACTTAAGAGGAACCAGACTTGTTTGAAGATGGGTAAGTCATTCAACACCAGGATTGAAGCAGAACACTGTTCCTTACGCGATCATAGATACAATTTTTGGAAATAAAGTAGTAACTACTTAACCCTTCCCCCTGCCTTTTTTTCCCTCCAGTATTATCAATGGCTTTGCATTGCCACTGAAAGCAGAACATAAACAATTTCTAATGAAGGTTCTTATTCCTATGCATACTGCAAAAGGATTAGCTTTGTTTCATGCTCAGGTAAGTTTCAGAAAATTTCAAATGAATATTGTTTCAAAGGCTGATATAAAGGCAGAGAAATTGAGAAATATTAAGACAGCAATTTTAGGTATAATTAAGCAATTTGCTTTGTAAATTGCTCAAGGCAAATTTTCCTTATAATTTAAAAGTATTATGATATTTAGCTTTATTAAATAAGCTCAGTGCACTTTAAGTGTAAATATAAGAGAGATAACATCAAGTTTTCTTTTCTGGTCCAGGCCCTGACTTTGAATGAGTCCCACATATCTGCAGAATGTTCCATCTACCATAGATAGCATAGTTGGACAGTGATTTTAGTCTCCATGAGTATTTAGAGAATAATACCCTGTCAGTACAGGTATACATGCAGAAACATGCTGAAAAACTTAAATGTTAGCTTTAGTCTTGTTTCACTTAACTTTACATTCAGAAGGTAACTACTGAAAAAAGAACATAGTTTTTGACCTAGAAGTTACTTTCAGGGTTTAAAAGTTACACAGTAGTGAGTATATTCATGTTTATGTATTGAGATAGAGTAAAATTTATTAAAATGAGGTAGTCCTTTTTGTTAACTAAATATAAAAATCCTGTATCACTGTTATTTCATTCATTAATATTTATAAACTGTCCCTTACATTTTAGCTAGCCTACTGTGTCGTACAGTTCCTAGAGAAGGATACTACACTAACAGAACCAGTAAGTGTTCTATTTCTTTTTATGTCTCTAATGTGCATTGTAGCATTTTGTTGTACCTTTCTTTATACCATTGTAAAGTTGTCAAAGAGTAGTAGTAATATACTTTAAAGTCCTTTAGAAGGAATGTTAAGTTAATCTGCATTGAAACAACAGTGTTGGGAGGGGGAGTTCTCACAAGTTAGAAGTTGTATCTTGAATAACATAAATATAGATTAATATTAAAATATCATGGTTGAGATGTTTGATGACAGGATCCAATGACTGCAGTGAAATTTTATATGCATATTATCTTCACTGGTAATCTTTTTATTCTTCGTTCACCTTTTTTTTTTTAAGATATATTTATTTTTAGAGAAAGAGTGTGCACATGAGCTGAGGGAGGGGCATAGAGAGAGGGAGAGAATCTCAAGCAGACTCCCCACTGAGCATGGAGCCCTACTCGGGGCTCCATCCCATGACATGAGCTGAAAACAAGAGTTGGATGCCCAATCGACTGAGCCACCCAGGCTACCTTCATTCACCTTTTAAAATTAAAACATACTGTGAGAGTCCTTGGAGTTTTGTTTTGTTTTTAGAAATAGGATTTTCCCTCTTATTAATGATAAACCACATGATAGGGATTGGAAACATTTCCTTGCCTTTGGTGATCAAGATGTAATCTTGGAATAAAGGTTGTTTATGAATCAACATAGCAGTTCAGTCTTTGAATTCTATTTGCCTACAATGAGAAGATTCAGGAGAGAATAAAAATGTTATGAAAATTGAAGATCCAAGAAAAGAAAAGGTAGGGAGAAAATAGAAAAGTATGAAAGCAAACAGAACAACCTTTTAACATTGGTGAAGTGAAGTATTTTGAGAGAATGTTTTCAAGGCATCCTAAATCTAAATATTTAAACTTAAGAGTTCTTGAAGAATAGCAAAAGATTTGAAGGATTTAAATAAGATTTTCTTTTATGAAGTTACTTAGGCTATCCTTAGGCATGCTTGAAAAGATTATGAACTTAGTGCTCTTCCTCTGACTTGAACTTCCTTCCTGTAAAGGAACAAGAGATATTTTTCCACTCCCTACTACTTGTGAGTTTTTGAACTTTTAGACTTGCAGATCTTTCTGGAAACAGCTAAAAAAAACCAGTTTTTAAAGATAAATCAGGAGAATTAGAAGCCTCGTATTCACATGAAACCACATAAACCTCTAAAGTGAATTAAAACTTAATATAAATCCATGGTACCTTTCCTCAGAATTAAGACAAAACCCATAACATAATAAGTCATGGTTCATAATTGCATTATAGACAGATGTAATATAAATATAAATTAATATGGGGTGGATAGGGGACAAGATAGGTGATTTCTTTTTAAAGAGTAGATTGGAGAGGGGGATGATGGCTAGATGTCTGTCTTACGTGAGCTGAGTTAATGGAAATAGAAACAGGATGAGGAGGTAGGGGAAGGTAAATGTCCAAGTTGACAAAGGAAAATATTTTTCAATTCATAAAGATTTGTAGATACATAGATCTTGCAGTTTCTACCACAGGCCATTCAGCACCCAAATTATGGCCATGATACTTGGGTTTGAGCCTTCACACTCATTCTCTAGAAACCTGGTATTCATATCAAAGCTTCCTACAAATTATAAATAAGTCAGAGCTTTGGCTAGTTTATTACATTATTTGTGTACCTATATCTTCAATTGAAATTATTTTTCTAAAATGGAAATGACTTTATTGTTACTTCTGTTTATGAAAATAACGTGTATTAATTTGGTTTACACAATACAAAATCATAAAGCACAAGTTGGAGGAAATTCCTTAAAATCTTGTTCCCTAAAAGATAACCATCTTTGGTGAATATATTCCTAGAAATTTTTTCTATGCATATATATGTGTAGGTTAAACAGTGGGACAGTGCTGACCAGGTTTTTTCACTTCTCAGTATAATGTGGCTACCTTACCACATTAATCTCTTTCATTGTTTTCACTGGTAACATCAAATTCCATAACACATTTAATCTTCAGTTAATGGGCACATGAATAGTTGAAACATGTTGCTGGGTGAGGGGATGTTTAGGGTGTTGGAATTTTTGTGTCTGTGGTGCTGGTAATAAAAAAAAAAAAAACCCTGTGTGTGTATAAAAGTCCTGAAATCTATGTGTGTATAAAAGCCCCCAGGACAGCACACCAAAAAAAATTTTTTTTTACTGTACATGAATTTTTTTAAGTATTTAAAAAAATTTTTATGTAATCTCTACACCCAGTTGGGGCTCAAACTCATGACCCCGAGATTAAGAGTTGCATCTCTATCAACTGAACCAGCCAGGTGTCCCATGTATATAAATGTTTAAAAATCATTAAAATTAAAACCATGTAGCTGGGTCAAAGAGTACATGGAAATTTTAACATACTCCAAGTTGCCTTCCAAAAAGTTTCAGCAATTTAATATTTCAGTCCAGAGTCTGAAGATGCCTTTTCCCTCACCCTGGCCAATGCTGAAAATTAAGCTTTAGAAAATTTTTGCTAGTCAAATAGGTGTGAAATATTTTTTAAATTTTTTTTAAAGATTTTATTTATTTGCTAGCGAGAGGGAGCACGAGCAGGGGGAGCGGCAGGCAGAGGGAGAGGGAGAAGCAGGCTCCCCACTGAGCAGGGAGCCCGATGCGGGGCTCAATTCCCGGATTCTGGGATCATGACCTGAGCTGAATGCAGACGCTTAACCACATGAGCCACCCATGCGCCCCTGAAATATTATTTTTTAAAGATTTTATATTTACTTGGAGAGAGAGAGCATGAGTGAAAGGAGAGGGAGGGGGAAAAGGAGACTCCCCATTGAGCAGGAAGCCTGACTTGGAGCTGGATCCCAGGATCCTGAGATCATGTCCTGAGTCAAAGATGTTTAACTGAGCCACCCAGGCACCTGGTATGAAATACTATTTTAATATGCTTTTTTTATTATTACTTCAAGGATTAAGCCATCCTTTTATATAGTTATTGGTCATTTACATTTTTGGGTCGTTTGCCTACTTTTAATCATTTTCCTGTTAATAGTTTGCAAAAAGTTTTTATCCATTTGGAGTTTCTAAGTTTGAATATAGTTTTTAATCTTTACCCTTAAAGAACTAAAAAAAATAAATTATGTAGTGGAATCTATTCATCATCATGGTTTTTGGCTTTGATGTCATGCTAAGAAAAATCTTTTAAGAGAGAGTGGTGGGTGCGGGAGTGAGGGGAGGTGGAGGGACAGAGGGAGAGAATCTTAATAAGCAGGCTCCACACCCAGCACAGAGCCCCATGTGGTGCTTGATCTCAAACCCTGAGATCATGACCTGATCCAAAATAAGAGTCCGATGCTTAACCAACTAAGCCACCTAGGCACCCCAATATTCTCCAGTATCCTAGTTATTTTATGGGTTTAGTTTTTACCTATAAAAATTTTATTCCATCAGTAATAGTTTCCTAGGGCTGCCATGATGAATTACCACAAACTTGGTGGCTTAAAATAACAAATTTTTTCTCTCAGAGTTCTGAAGGTCAGAAGTCCAAAAGGGCAGCAGGGCTGCACTCCCTCCAGATGCTCTAGGGGAGATGCCATTCCTTGCGTCTTCCAGTTTCTGCTGTCTCCAGGTGTTCCTCAGCTTGTGGCATGGCTGCAATCTCATACTGCTGCTGCTTCTGTCTGTCCTGTGTGTGCTTTTATAAGGACATGTCACTGGATTTAGGGCCTACCCAGATAATCCAGGATGATCTCATCTTGAGATCCTTTACTAATTATATTTGCAAAGGCTCATTTTCCAAATAAGTCACATTCATAGGTTCTAGAGATTAGGACATGGACATACCTTTTGGGGGGGCCACCATTTAACTCATTTGAACACCATTTGAAACTGAATTTTGTATGTGACAAGGGTAAAAAATGTATTAGTTTCTATTGCTAACAAATTATCACAAAATTTAGTGGCTTAAAACAAAACATTTATTATTTCATTGTTTCTGTGAAGCACGAATCCAGGCATTATGTAGCTGGGTCCTCTGCTTTAAGGTCTCTTGCAAGGCTGCAGTCAAGGTGTTGGCCCAGGCTGGGGTCTCATAGAAAGGATTACAAGAGGAAGGATCTGCTTCTGAGTCCAGTGTGTATTGGCAGAATTCAGTTCTTCAAGTGCTGTTGGACTGAGGGCCTCAAATTCGAAGCTGGCTCTTGGCTAGAGGCCATCCTCAGTTCCTTGTCATGTGGGCCTCTCCAGCATATCAGTTTGCTTTATCAAAGTTTGCAAGACAAGAAGGCTCTAGAGTCGGCTAGTAAGCTGTAAGTCACAGTCTATTGTAACTTACTCATGGGAGTGATACTCTGTCCCTTTGGCCGCATTCTGTTGGTTAGAAGCAAGTTACTAGGCCAGCCCAACTTGGGATTGGATTACACAAGTGTGTGAATTCAGGAAGTAAGGATCATGGAAGATAATCTTAGGAGTCTGGCTACCAGCAGAGCCACAATTTTTTCTTTCTAAATAGCAGTCCAAGTACCACCACTTAATTGGCTAATTCATCTATTTCCCATGGAACTGAAATGCTACCATTGTCATACTAAACCCCATTTACACGAGTGTGGATACTCCTCTATTTCATACCTCCCGTGTTTTCTTTAAGCTTTCTACCCAACGTGGGGCTGAACTCATGACCCCAAGATCAAGAGTCACATGCTCTTACTGAGCCAGCCAAGCATCCCTATTTCATATCTTTTTGTCAGTTTCTGTGCTATCATCTTGTTTTAGTTGCTCTTATCAGTAATGCGGGTTCCATTCCATTAATTCTCCCCCTCCCCCCACAAAAAAATTTTTGGTTATTTGCTTACATTTATGGATTTTAGAATAAATGTTTTTAGTTTCAGAAGGTTTAGTTGGTATTTGATTGAAATTACATTAAATGTAGGAAAAATGTATGATATTGAATCTTGTTTTTGAAGTGTTTCATGATCAGTAAACATTTCTTGCAAATTTTATTTATGTACATTAGTTTTTGTTATGAAACGCATCTTTTATGTATTTATCTGGCCACATATTGAACTTTCCTACTCAGTTTCGTAATTTTTCCTTTTTTTTTTTAAATGAGGGGGTATATAATCATTATATACTTTTGTATACTTATATAAGTATAATTCTGGTATTCCTGTCCAAGATTATTCATCAGATCCTTTTTAACTTACTGGATTGTCTCCAGAAGTGTTCTTCCTAATTTTAATTTGAATGAGGGTTTATTACTAAACCAGGCTATAAAATATAACTGGACTACAACTATAAAATAACTTAAAAGGCTATCAAAGATATATTTCCGGGGCGCCTGGGTGGCTGTCGGTTAAGCATCTACCTTCAGCTCAGGTCATGGTCCCAAGGTCCTGGGATCGAGCCCCGTGTTGGGCTCCCTGCTTCTCCCTCTCCCTGACACTCCCCCTGCTTGTGTGTACTCTGTCACATAAAATTTTTTTTTAAAAAATGCACAAGAGTTCCAGTTTCTTAACAAAAATGTATTTCCACAAAAGTACCAGGCCCTGATGGTTTGCAGTGTATTTCGAAGAAATCATTATGTAAGATGATTGCTGATGGTTTCTGAGAAATTCTCTTCATTCTAGCTTAATAAATTTTTATCAGAATATATAATCAAACATATCAAATAACTGTTCAGAATCTTTTGAGATGATCATATAGTTTTCCCTTTTAACTTAAAACTGTAATGAGTTGAACTGGAATTTCTGGAATAAGGCATAAGGGGGCAAGTAGTAGTGTTCTGTTAATACAGTTAACATTCAGTTTAATACAAACTTTTGCAGCTGTGTTCACTTAAGTTCACGATCACTTCCTTGTGTGTTGGTTGTCAAGATGGTGCTAGCTATGAAACAAAGCGGGAAGCTTTCTGATGCTTCAGTGGTTTTAAGTAACAGGAAATCTTTGTTCCTTAGTTTCTCCCTAAAATAACTTCCCTCCCTCGCCCCACCCAGTCATTATATTTTCCTTATTTTCTTACTAAGTAGCACTTACTATTAAAATTACTTCTATGTTTAATGGAAAATCAGGGATCTCATCTGTCTTGTTCATCACTGTGTTCCTAGCTTCTAGAATAGTATCTGGTACAAAGGTACTCCTATTTGTTGGGTTATTATAAAAGTATAAAGCTGAGCAGAAAATCTGTTGATGCACTTAAATACTAAATAACATTGATCTACCTTAGAATGAATATTGATACAATCACAATTACTAAAAATTTCCTGGGGTTAACGAACTTCGTTGCTTAATTTGTGCTAAACTTTTCCTTTTGCAGGTGATCAGAGGGTTGCTGAAATTTTGGCCAAAAACATGCAGTCAGAAAGAGGTAGGTTTTGTTCAAAAAAACAGTACAATTTTATTAAAATTTCTTAATCTTAGGGCTTTATTATAAACCATGCTTCTTGGGGCGCCTGGGTGGCTCAGTTGGTTAAGCATCTGCCTTGGGCCCAGGTCATGATCTCAGGGTTCTGGGATCGAGCTCACATCAGGCTGCCTGTTCAGCAAGGAGCCTTTCTCTCCCTCTGCTGCTCCCCCCAAACCCCTTCTTGTCAAATAAAATCCTTGGGAAAAAAAAAAAAATGCTTCTTTGGGCTGGCTATACTGTCACTGCTACTGAGCAAGAAGTGGTATTTTGGGGATTGGGAGACTTGGTGGGATAGCTGACCATTATAGTAAATTGTATATACAATCAAGACCTTAATTTTGTCCACTGTGTAATCTGTCAGTTAACCTTCTCATTTATAGTTTTCTATGTTAACACCATATAATTTATGTTATGTCTCTTAAAAGAAAATTTTTTTAACCTAGGTGATGTTTTTAGGAGAAATTGAAGAAATCTTAGATGTCATTGAACCCACACAGTTCAAAAAAATTGAAGAGCCCCTTTTTAAGCAGATATCCAAGTGTGTATCCAGTTCTCATTTTCAGGTATGATATTTTCAGTGAAGCCATTTTTATACTATTTCTTTTTTCTCTTTTAGTTTTGACATTTCTAAATGTCTTCTTAGGTTGCAGAAAGGGCATTGTACTTCTGGAATAATGAATATATTCTTAGTTTGATTGAGGAGAACATTGATAAAATTCTGCCAATTATGTTTGGCAGTTTGTACAAAATCTCCAAAGAACACTGGAATCCGTAAGTGTCTTTTATGTTGATTGTGTTATTCTTGTGTTTGTGCTTTTTGTCCTTCGATCTAACTCATACATGAAACCTATAGAGATTTGGAGCTTATTCCAAGGTTAACATCACAGTTCTGTTCTTTTGTGTACTTGATACAGTTTTATAAAGCTCTTAGTTTCAATTTAAAATTACAAATCTTCCTGAAGGGAGGACTGTCTAGTCTGACATTCTGCACAACTGTGCGGTCAAACCCAGCTGGGGAGACCAACCCAACATCTGCAGAGGATGCACAAACCTCCACGGGTTAGCACTCTCCCAGGGAGAAGCTGAAGTGCCCAAGGTCATGGTAGCAGTGTTCAGATTGTGCATGTATTCTAACCTCAGTACCATCCTCTCCTACTTCCTGTTTTTCTTACAAGTTATGGTAGGTAGCTCTTTCTTATCTTTTAATACTGTTAGCTTGAGATAATAGACTGTAGAGCAGACATGAAGGTAACTGTAATGTTATAAGACAGATGTGAATTTTGAATCATCTCTGTCACAACTGTCTATGTGACCTTGAACAAACTATTAAACCTCTCGCACTTTATCATCTCTAAAATGGATTAAGTGAATCAGCCACCATTTAGGGATGATGATGTTACATTTCCTGTGACCCAACACTGCTTATTTTCATTTTAGGACCATTGTAGCACTGGTATACAACGTGCTGAAAACCCTAATGGAAATGAATGGCAAGCTCTTTGATGACCTTACTGGCTCATACAAAGCTGAAAGACAAAGGTATTTGGTATTTTTAATTACCAAGTTATTGATGCATTTGAGGTTAGTTGAATGGGATTCAGTCCAATAAGGTATCTTGCCTAAGTTAAAATTATAATGTTTAAGTCAGTTACATTAGACTTTCAAGTTGTAATGCTCAAACTCATTTCCAAATAGAAAACTTCCCCTACTGGTTAGATGACAGTTTTAATGTGGATTATAAATCCTGTTTATCTCATTCTGAGCCTTAGACTTCATTGGTCTGGTAGCATCTGCATCATGAAATACAATTTATGCCAAATTTATACAACTTGATCAATGTATTTATGAAAAGCGTTTGTCCAGATGGGCTTCCATAGGGAGCTTTACTCTTCCACTGCTCTTTGCACAACAGTTTGGTAGTTTTAAGTTGCCCATTTTACCAAAGTGGTATCTTAAAGTTCAGCATAGTTCTTTTTTGGTCAGCGGGAGCTCACATAATGGGTATGCCTCTGGCTCAGTACCATTAATATTTTGTTCCTTGCAACAGTAAATATTTTAGAGATGGTAGCATATAGCAACATTTACAAACCTAAGTGATCACCTCTTTTGGAGAACTTCATATATAAAATAATCTTCTACAAATCACTTTCTTCTCATTTATTTCAAACATCAGGCAGGCAGTAACCACTCTACCTGAGCAATCCATCTTTTGAGGATAATAACTACCATTTATTTCTAAGAAGTTTATCACCTATTGTTTGGAAAAGCTGATCTCTTTTGACTATAAATTCCTAATCAGGATTTTCTTGTGGCAAATAGAACAAGGGTAGCTCTTCTTCAGGGCCATCCTAGCCCATCAGTAACTCTTGGGAAAAAAAAAAAAATAGCACCTTTCAGGCAGGAAAAGAAATTAGGTACATAGTTTAAACCTTAGGAAGCAAGAAAGGTAATTAGGGTCACATGAAACTTGTATATTTCACATGACTAAGAATAATCATCATATCTGCAAAAACATCTGAGGGATGTTCATATAGTCCTTCAGAACAGTTTCATCCAAGTTATTCAGAAGCATTTTCCTTAGAATTGAAATTAAATAGTTGAAACAAAAAATATTTTGAATTTTTTTTCTCTTTTCAAACTTCAGTTTTCATTTGACATCAAAGATACAAACTAATTAGTGGCTAGAGAGATGATTCCACCCGGAAGTGGCTCCAGGCTGACCTCATAGCCACCCTTCAGTCTCCATAAAAGGACGACCATCACAGCTCTCCTGGCTGTAAGAGGGTTAGGTGGGAGAGTGAATGTAATAAAGCACAAATGACAACAGCGGTCGTGGAATACGTAGGGGAAAGCAAGGAGTATCTCTGAGTTGGTACAGGAGATGCACAGAGGCAGTAATCACTCAGGAGAGTGACTTAGAGAATAGTTAGGTGTTTCAGGTAATTGGCCTCAGATGCTTTAGTAAAGGGATTGAAGTGAAATGTGGGTGAATAATATGTTCCCCAGCACACTGCCAAACAGCAAGTTTCTTCAGGCTCTAAATTAGAGGTTTCTGACTACTAAAATTTTGGTTTATCTACAGAGAGAAAAAGAAGGAATTGGAACGTGAAGAATTATGGAAAAAATTAGAGGAGCTAAAGCTAAAGAAAGCTCTGGAAAAGCAAAACAGTGCTTACAACATGCACAGTATTCTCAGCAATACAAGTGATGAATAAAAAAAAGCCCACCACCTCTGTTGGATAGGCAGTTTTGTACACTTTTTTGAAATATGTAAAAATTATGAAACCTCAGTATAATTAAAAGGCCAACTTTTTTTCTGGCAAGTGTAAATGAAAAATATGGACTAAACATAGCCCTGTGCTGTATCATGGCCACGGTATACTGTGACCTTTGTCTAATCATGGATTTATTGTGTCACTTCTAAAGTTTCACAGAAACGAATGAACTGTATCCTCTATGATATGAGTGAGATAATTATGGGAGTGGTAAGAATTATGACTTGAATTGTGTTGCACATAGATATAGCAGTTTGCTCTGTGTATTTTTCCCTTTTATAATGTGCTTTTCACACTGCTGCAGACCTCAGTTACATCCTGGGAAAAAGAACATTTCCTAAAATAAAACTGAGGTGTAATCCTTACTCTTCGCTTTGTTGCTCCCAGAAATATGATGGGGGGAGTTACCTGCCCTAAGCCTTCCTTCATCAGAGATATTACTGCACTCTGGAATTTGAGCAGAAACTTAAATCTCCAGACTTTTTAAAGCACAAAATATAAATAAAAGCTGGGAAAGTAAACCAGATTCTTCAGATTGTTCCTCATGAATATCCCCCTTTCATCTGCGACCCCCCCAAGCCATGAGCCCAGATTCATAGAGGCAGCACAGGTGAACCCTGAGCCCGCCTCTCAGTTCATTCCTCCTCTTTCTCCCAAAGGCTGAAGGCAGGACCTTTCCAGTCCTCACAACCTGCCCTTCCTCCAGTCCCTCCTGACCCAGGGAAGGAGGCTCTGAGTCCCACAATGTGGTGACACAGAATGCTCACTGTCACTGCCTAGCTTTATTTAAAGGAAATGCAGTAGGCTTCCCCTGTAGAGTTCTTGACCATAGAGAGGTCTTGTATGTTTTCACTTAGTCAAGTATTTCTCACATCTTTTGTTATGAGTACCATTCCAATCTCTTTACTTGCAGTTGTGTGGAAAACTGTTTTGTAATGAAAGATCTTCATTGGGGGATTGAGCAGCATTTAATAAAGTCTATGTTTGTATTTTGCCTATGTTGTGTTTGCTTTTTCCAGCTCTAAGTTGAGCCATCCAGAAGCAGCCTGCTGTCCCTTATATTCATATAGACATACATGACCGTTGCAGCCACTTACCAGAGTACATCTGTTTTATAGAACACCTGTATAAAATTCTAAGTTTTAGGATATCCTTTCATCTTCCTTCATGTCTGTGTTCAGAGAATAGGTTCAAATTATCTTAAATGTCAGTTGTAATTAAAAACCTCAAAATTTATAATAAACACTTCCCTAGGTGAAGTCTAGAGAAATTGTGGCACAGTCAGAAATTAGACATAATTGTAAACTTCCCACTCTTTTGCATTCATTAAAAACTCTAGCCTGGGTCCTGCACACGATTCCTAGGTCACTGTAAAAGCAACTCCTTTCACTCGCTGCGGCCCCAAGAGAAACTTTTCCTTTTGGTACATGGCTCATATTTTAGTGTCTCAAATAGCCACCTTATCCCGGCCACCCAGATCAACGTGCTTTTGCCAAAACCTCCGCACTAACCCAAGGCCAGCCAGTGTTACTGACAGCTGGGGGCGGCACAGGAAGGCAAGGGTGATCCTACCACAGAACACAGACTGAAAGGCCGGCCCTACCTTTCCAGAAAGTAAAGGTTAGGTCTGTCTTGTTAGTGGAAGGTTTATATATTTCTTTCACTGAACAGCCACAGTGGATTCGGGCAGGCTGTGGCTGTAGTTTTTTTTTTGACAAGCTAAAAATGCTCACTTCCTAACTACTTATTTTAAAGCACATGTAAGATGTCTCTCAACTTTCCACAATACAGGAAATGCAGTTTTGGTATGTTTATATGAGCAAATTTTATTAAATAATACTAAGTGGTGTGTCATCTTCAGAGATATTTTAACACACACAGACACGTGTTTTCCAGTACTGTTAAGGTAAGCTACACCTGGCTTTGCATTTGCCTTACAAAAAAGACTTTACAGAGAGAGAGGATCTAGGCTCACGTTTGTGCATGCTTCTGTGGCATAGCAAAGTACCAAGGAATATTTCTTTGCACAAGTTTATCTTTAGTAATTCAAGTAACAGTGTCTTGCTAAGTTAGACATGAGATAAGAATGCCCCACTTGTACGTTTGAGTTTTTCCTCTTTAAATTACCTAAAGCCAGGTTATAAAATGCAGGAAGTGTTTCCAAGTCCTCTTTGGAAGCAAAGGGCATGTAAATACTTTGAAACTCTGGAGGCAATTTTCATAACCTTAAATCACCCCACTGCTACCATGTAAAAAATACTGAGTACTCATCTCTGTCAAAAGCTAGGCTGAAGGCTTCGAGGGTCACACTGAGTGACCCGTTTCTCAGATGGGTGCTTTGGTAGGACAGGAACAGAACCCGGAGAACAAAGTAGATCTGTCACTCTTCCCGACTGGGCCACCTACCCTTCCTTGGACACAGTCATGACGTACCTCGGGAGTCCAGATCCATCCATCTTGGGAGTCCAAGCTCACGTGGCCACTTATTTGGAGGTCACAAAATGAAAGCGTACTGGTGTCTACCAATTTAGCAGATATTCATACTGGCACACGGACTCCTTTTGCATTAACCTAACTTTTATTTACCTGTTAATAAAATCATCAAAATATACTGAGTAGGCACCTCCTCTGTACACATGTCCCAGTGCTTTTGCAGGTTAATCACTTTGCACTCTTACACCTGCATCAACAAATATTCTAGCCAGACAGGTAGGGGGCTAGTCAATCCACAAGAAAGCGTAGCACTAGTTTCTAGTAGCTTTAAAAAAGTCCCATTTTAAAATTTAACAAATGAAAGAGCATGTCAGAGGCCAGATAATGTAACTGGCAGATGATGCCGGAGACATAAGGGATTCTGCCTTTGGGTACAGGGTGCAGAGGCTTCAACGCATAACCTGTGCATCTGCATCGTCAGGATTTGGGGAAAAAATCACGCTCTCTTCTGTCCACTTAAAAAACCTTGGGTGGCGCGGGGGGGGGGGGGGAGACTAAGGTGAAATGTAGAGCCTTAATTATCCCGTTAGAGCTTAACTAGACACCAAACCAAATAAGGCAGCTTCACAAACCTTCAGAAAACCTGATACGTATCTAATTCCATCGTCCACAATCCCTATTCATATGTCCAAAAATGTTCGTTAATAATTTAAATACTTAAATAGGTTTTAGGTTATCCACTGGCTCTAAACATCCTGTTTTGGGGCCAGGGTCGAAGCTGTGGTCTGGCAGGCTGCTTTTCGCAGTGGAGGCTCGTTTCAAGTGAGCACAGGGCCACCGGTTGCTCGGTGGACAATGAAGTGGCGAGAACTTCCATCACCGGGGGCAGTTCTATGAACACCACGAGGCCACCTCAGCTTATGTGGTTTGCTGCCTGACCTCTTTTTTTAAGGTATCTCTTCCTAATTTTGATCATCCATTTCACACTCAGTTTGGCAAACTCTGCTGCTTTAAACAATGCCAAGAAGGCCCCACAGAGAAGGGCGATTGTGTTCCAAGGATTGGCGGTGATTATCTGGAAAACAGCAACAAACACAAGCTTCTCAGTGTGCTTCAACTCTGATTCCTAGGTCATATCAGCATTTCTGTCAAGGGCCTCCTACCCTAAATGATGGGAGTGACAAGAAAAACAGTCGGGTCCTAAAACTGCCATGACTGTACTTCGTTCCGACTATACCTTGAAGGTGCAGAGCTCAAGTATGAGAAGAAAAATACTAATCCCTTCCTACGATAAACGGATCCGGGGCGGGGGGGAGTTTCTTAAAACTCTTGCACAGATTAGATACTCAGTACTGAGGCTTAAATTTCTGGCCTCATCCACAGTAAGGGAACTTGCTTTGAGACAAATTTCCCCCAAAACTGTACCCACTGCATCAGGTCAGTTCCTCTTGTTTTCTTCCCATCTCTCAGTGATGCAAACTTGTCCTCCACCCGGTCCAGTGACGGTCTCACGCCCCGGACTCCTGCCCCCAGGCTGTGCCCTCTGATGGCTGCACTGCTTTCCTGCTACCCAAGTGCACCGACCCTGCACGGCTCCTTGGGGGCCAAAACCCTCTCCACTTCGGCAGAGACCTTTACCCCACAAAGCCCTCCGGCAGCTACTTACTGTCTGCAACGAGTCCCTTCACAGCTCTCGCTAAATGTTAAACGCTTCTGGGCCGAGGTCTCAGCCCTGGTTTCTGAGTCCCCAGCATGGGAAGTCAGTTTAGCAGGGTGAACGTGGCCAACTGGAGCCTCAGGGCTCACAGACACAAAACGGTTACACCAGCGCCACTGTTCGGGGCTGCGAAGCAGCTGAGTGACCGCTCGAGAAAAGCAGGTCTCTTTCGAGCGTGGCCTTTCCCTGGCCCGATGGGCACCTACTGAGTAACAGCCTAAGTGGAAAATGTCTCATCACGCACTTGTACGTGTCGAGCTGAAGGCATCCATTCTTCCACCTGGAACCCAGATTCAGCACACTGCACGCGCCCCTGTGCACATGGTCCTGCCGGTCCACACCTCCCGGGGGGGCGGGGGAGGTTATGGAGGAGCTCATGCCACAGGGACCCTCCACGTCTGGGTCTCGGCCACGGAAGGTGCTTCCCCGAAGCCACGACTTCAGGACACTTTGGGATTATCTAAATGCCAATCAGTATTAGATCGGGGCCTGGCTCTGGTGGATGGTGTCTCCCTGGAATGTTCCTTTAGCAAAGCCGTCCCATCATTCTTCCCCAACCCCCTCCCCAGACTGAGGCTGAGAACCTGCCATTAATTGACACACTGTTAATTTTTATTTGTACCTTTCTGCTCTGACAACAAATAAGGATTATCCAACAGAGACCCATTAAAAAAGAAGGGCTTCCAAAAGCTGTCATCTAGACATTAGCTTAATGCGATCCATGCTTTCTACTCTGCTCAGTCACTTAACATTACTACCAAGCAAGTACTCTGTACCGAGCACCCTGCCACACAGCAGGTAAAACGATGGTGAGCAAAAGATGAAGTCCCCACCTTCACGGGGCCAACTATATAGTGATGGCAAGGCCAATGAAACACAACTAACACAGGACGTGAATGTCAGAAATGACAAACTAATTTGTGCCATGAAAGGAGACAAGGACAGCCTACAGCCTGCAAGGATGAGTCAAAATACCTCAGCGCAGGGAGTCTGCTCTTGTAACCTGAAGTAATACTCACATCTTGGACTTTCTGGATGAAAGGATCTTTCCATTCAAAGACCACAAAAAACAACTGAGCACTTTTCTCGGCGGCGGGCCTCTGGTCAATGTAGTTAACCACACTGGTCTAGGTACAAAGAAAAGATAGCAGTATTACCACCTCTGTGCCCCTCCCTAGCCTGGGTGGCAGGAAAGGAGAGGGTAGTTAGGGGATCTTGGACCTTGGTTCTCTTCATACCATTTTCTGGACAGAGAAAGCCAGAAATCTCATAAACAACATCCTGACACTTGTACAAGAGCCGAGACTTTACCCTGGTTTCCAGCTCTTTGGGGAAATGAATAGGACCCGGGATGTACAATAGGTATTCTGGAGAATCACCAAAACTGTCATTATGTATCTGGACTCATGATTAAACCATACTCACAGTATCATGTTAAGGCATGATTAGAAGCCACAGAAACCTCAAACTTCAAAATACTTGATCTTAAAAGCAGAGTATTTCAACCCTTCAGGTCTACAGGGACAAAGTTCAACCTCACAGACCCACCCGGCTGAGCATTCCCTGTAAATATTTAGTAGGCGTGCTTGGTAAGATCTGGTTATCAATTACTAGAAACTCTGCCTGGTGTCACGGAGAGCAAACAGGTTCCAGGGGCAGAAGCCCAGGTGCAGCCGAAGGGCCGTGTCCACCCCCCGAGCTGAGCCTCACTTAGCCCCTTGCCACACAGCCAGCAAAGTGCCGACACCACTAAGGGGCAGTCAGGATCAAAGAAGACAATATATGCATTAAGGACTTTAAACTTTAAAACACTCTATAAAAAAACTTTTAAACTTTGTTCAAGAGTTCACGTCACCCACCAAAAGACTTCCAGTTTAGACAATACCGAACGGCACAAACATTCTAAAATGCGTAGGTTCGCTGGGCCTTTGGCCCCTTTGGGTTCCGGTCACGGGGGAGCTGCGGGGGAGCCGGGTAGGCAGGCTGCACCTAACTGCAAGGTGCACGTATCGAGTCTCCTTTTCTCAGCCACTGTGGGGCCAGATGAGGAAGGTCCTGGGGGTTCTTGGAGAAAAGTGCGCAGGAAAACTCCAGAACGTGACAGTTATCTGACAAACTAGAATACTTTAAGGACCCATTGCCAGGAAAGTTGCCACATCCCAGGGCAGGAAAAAAGCCTGTCCTCTTGAAGAAAACCGGCTTCAAGCCCTTCCAAAAGGTCTCTAATCTGGAGTAGTCTGAGGACCCAGAGGCAGGGAAGGGGCATTGGCTTCTGGCCAGTGACAGCCGCATCGATGGAGTCGGTCCCCCTACTCCAACCCAGACCCTTCCCGATGCTGCCCCTCAGAGTCCAGCCCACTGCAACATCTCCAGGGAGGAACAGAGGTTTCTAGAACAGACCCGTCTCCTCGCTGCCTTAGCAGGCACCCCGCCACTGATACACAGGATGGCTGGCTCTGAGTGTGGATGTGGGCAGGGGGGCGGCCACAGCCAAGGTGGAAGTCCCAAAGGTAGGGGTGCAGCCTTGCTTTCAGCGGCAGCTGATGAAAACAGCCCTGCTGCGGCAACCAAGATGCCCTCTCCCTCCATCCCCACTGCCAGGCCTCTTCCCCGGCTCCTCCCCCATCTACCGCCGGGGCCCTGGCTAGAAACCCCTGGTGCATCCCAGGGCTGCAGGCCAGGGGGCGGAAAGCTTTCAATCGCACTTCCCGTTAGGATCACATTTTGAGCATATATCCAACATATACGTGACTTTTTCAGAAGTGATGTGACATGATTATTACTGTTCTAATGTGACACACCTTTCAAAATATTAAGAAATGGAAAAAGGATGATAAAGAAATTAATACAAGAAGCAACCTAGTATCCCGCCCCCCCGCCCCACATCCCAACGGATGCTCACGCGTTCAACCTTCAGAGGCCACCGGATCTGGTCTCTTCCCTGCACATCACCCATCTTCCATGCGGCCGGCAGCCTGAGGGCCAAGAATCCGGGCCGTGCAGGGCCAGTCACCTGCTCTGCTTGACCCACGTGTTTGCTGAGGACCGACAGTGGCCCACGGAAGGGCCTGGGGAACACGAATCCCCCCTGCCACGGGGTCCCTTCCCACTCTGAAGACCGCCCAGAGGTCATCTCTTCGACAAAGCCACTCTCCACCCCCGAGTCAAGGCTGGAGGCGGCCGGCGGCGGACCCCGAAGCCAGTGCCACCTACCTCCTGCCGGAACTCCACCGCCTCCCGCCCGTCCTCCTCCTTCGTCTTCACCAGGGACATCTTGACCCACGTGCGGAAGCCCCCGGAGAACTTCCAGCTAGAATAGGCGCTCTCACAGGCCTGCATGAAGCCCACCCTGTCTGGGCTTGGAAGGCAGAGAAGGGCGGGCCCAGTGAGGCCGACAGCAGGACGCAACCTCGGCCAGACTCAAACCCCAGCCCCTACTTGGAGCCGCTTTCTTGGCTGGCACCACCACGATGCTGCCCACTTCCTGCCTCCTTTCCAAGCTCTGATCTGGGTTTGCAGACGCAGGGAGAGTTGCCACCCACCTCGAGGCGGCCCCCCATGGGGGAGGTCCTTCCTCCTTCCCACCTGCTCCCCGAGCACTGGCCCCGAGAACGCAGGTGCGCCCGCCAGCCTCCTCCTGAGAGGCCCAGTGAGGGGGACCTCACCAGACGGGACACCCGGGGCACCTGTGCAGCCAGCAGCTCTGCGCAGGGAGGGTGGAGGGAGTGCGGGGGGGCGGGGAGCAGACAGGGCGGAAGACGCCCCGGCCAAGGCTCCAAGCTCTGAAACGGAAGGACGGAGCAGGGGTGTGTGAGCGGGGGGAGGTGGCCCACAGCCTCAGGCAGGGGAACGGCCTCTCCTCCGTGGTGACTGCCACCCACTTCCCTTCAACGGGGCCCCGGGCTCTGCACGACCTGGAGGCCGGGGTCATGCCAGCTCGGGCATGTGACGAAAATGCTCACAGTCCCAACGAGCACTCCAGGCACCAGAGAGGGGCTGGGGGGTCCCCCCTGCCCCACACCACCCCCCCACCCCACTGGGCAGATAGGAACTTTCATCCCCATATTAAATGCACATGGCAAACACACACTAAGGGCTGACACTGAGGGGGAGACCTGGCCCACGACTCGGGGGGTGCACAAGGTCCCGGCTGTGACAGGACCAAGCCTCTCAGCCCACGAGTCCGAACGTGCCCCACATCGGACCTGCTGTGCTTTGTGAAGGCAGGTCCCCGAGCCACTGATCTCCAGGTCAGTCCCCTGGGCAGTGCCCGCCCCTGCCCCGGGATGGGCCCGCCCGCTGCGGACTTGAAAGGCCACCTGTGCAGGAACTCCTGGAAAGACGAGAAGAGGAGGTAATCGATGGCACTGAAGTCCTCGCTACTCTCATTCAGGCGGAACTGGAGGAAGACCAGCTCCCGCTTCTTCACCTCGCGGGGCCCCTGCACAATCAGGGCGGATTTCTGCAGAGACACAAAGGCCACGATCAGCCCTGGAGGAGCCACGGCTGCTGTACTCCTGACCGCACCCTCCCCCCCCCCGAGACACTGTGACTGGAAAGCCCCTCGCCCCGCGGACCCCAGAGGACCACAGGCCACCCCCGCTGCTGTCCATGCTCACCCCTGCTCAGCCCCACGGGGTGGCCCTCTGGGTATGAGCCGGACCAGAGCTGAGAGCAACTGTCCTCCATCCACTTTTCTCAGTGGTGGTCTGCGCTAGGGGAGTCCTCTACTGAGAAGGGATGCTAGTGGGGCGCCTGGATGGTTCAGTCCGCTGGGCATCTGACTCTTGACATTGGCTCAGGTCATGATCTCAGACCTGCCACAGGGTCCCTCAGAGTCATGAGATCGAGCATGAGTCAGGCTCCCTGACTCCGCTTGAGATTCTCCCCCTCTCCCTCTGCCTCTGCCCCTCCCCTGCTGATGCATGCTTGCTCTACTTAATAAAAAGGGTGCTAGCTTACATCCATTACACGTACAAATGTTTTCTTCCAGTCTGTCACTTTTCCATCAACTTTGTTTCTAATGTCATTTGTTACATGAAGCTTTAAATTTAATACAGTGATATCTATAAATCTTTTTCTTTATGGCTCTGGGTTTTCTTGCCAAGGAAAACCAAAACTACATCAACGGTCTATATTTTTTTTTGTTTTTTGAGAGAGTATGTGCATGAGAGCATGCATGGGGGGGAGGGGCAAAGGAAAAGGGGCAGAGACAGAGGGAAAGAGAGAATCCCAAGCAGACCCCCCCACTGAGCCCAGAACCTGATGTGGGGCTTGATCTCATGACCCTGAGATCGTGACCTAAACCGAAATCAAGAGTCAGATGCTTAACCGACTGAATCACCCAGGAGCCCCTCTCCTGTATTTTATAACACTTTTTACATGTTTTTACATTCAGGCACTTCATATGCCTGGCTTTCAGTTTTGTATCTGGTGTGAAATAGGGATCTACCTCCTGCTTCCCAGGCAACGGACAGACACAGGTTTGACCCCCAGGTTTACACTGTTCTGCCATCTATCCGGGCAGGTCCGCGGCGCTGCTCCCTACCCCCAAACCCGGCGGAGTGATCGTTGCACAGGTGCTCTTCTAAGAGGACTTTTTAAAACTAGATTGTTAAATTCCATGATAAAAATCAACTGATGACACTGGATTTATAGATTAACTTGGGGGAAAAAAATCTTTACATCAATAACTTTGATCAATGCTCTACAGACATTTGAAGAGGGAGCACCGTCAAGCACAGTGTTCCACACGCTCACTCTTAATTTATGAATTGTGCTGTTCGGTTCTTATCCTTACTCCTTTGCATCTGTTTGATCTGTGGACATGAGAGAGAAAAGTACGAATTTAGTCACCCTTTAAGGCAACAGGTATTTTTTATTTCTAACAGGCTTTGCCTAAAATATACAAGTGGAACGCTGTTTTGCATACACAGATTTCTGACTGTTACATCTTAGTGGAGAGTCCTATTTGTTTTTTATCCGTATTAACCAACCCTCTTGGAGCCCTTTGCACCTAGTATTCCAGTTCAACTGATGCGAAGCCGCCCCTCACGCCTGCCTCTTATTGCATTTTCCCGAGAGATCTCTGTCCATTGTAATCTCAACCTTTCCGTGACATGTCGAGGAGCGGCAGAGAAAGCTAACTGTTCCCACCATCCACTTCCTCCTGGAGAACCAGAACCACTTCCCCAATCCCGGATTTCGGGGACACGGCCACCCTGCTGGGGCCTCCGTTCTGGCCCCGGCCACCGTCACATGATGAAGTTCCTGGAACACGCACAGAAGTGACTCGGGCGAGTCCGCATGTGCCCGTCACGGCAAGCCAGGGCTGCCCACGAGGCCCAAGAGCCTGCCCTGCGGATGGCAGAGTGGCAGACAGAAGCCATCGCTGACTGCCCCCAGCGCCCCCCACCCGCATGCCCGACTGGCTCCAAAGAAGCTCCAGAAGACTGGCTCCAGACTTCTCTCTGGTCTCGGCCACAGTGTCTGTTTGGGGTGTTTTTGCCCAGCAGCTCGGCCTAGTCTGTGCCCAACACACAAGCTACTTTCTGGAACTGGAATGCTCTGGGAACAAACTGAAAAGGGGCAAGGGCATACCATGTGGACCCCGGGAACACGTCAGGCAGTGAGGAATGGAACGGGTCCTACAGGCTGGGACAGCGGTGGCCGTAATGCGGTAAAAGTGCACCGAACTGAGGGCACGAGGGAGCCTAGGCAACATGAGAATCGGAAGTCTGCTGAAGCAGGTCAGAGGAGGCCCCCAGTGGGCCGCTTGCACACAGACTGGCCAGGATGCAAAAAGCCTGAAGCCTACCCATTTCCCAGACGGCACACTGCAAACAAAGGGGGCAGGGGCGGGAGCCGGATGACAAGCCAACCTCCAAGGCCTCAGCGGCAGGGGTGTAGGGAGCTGGGGGCTTATTTTCCGATGTCCACTCCAGGCACAGCCACGGAGGACCTCCACCAAGGCCCAATCAGCCAGGGGGCTAACAGAGCACACAGACGCCTCTAACCATGGAGCTCCCTCGGGGCCTGCAGAGGCACCACATGCCACAGGCCGCCCCCAGAGGGCCTCACTGGCGCCCCCCAGGTGCCCCCCAGCTGCCGTGAGCTCACCACGGCCCCCCTTCCCCACGGGAGCTCTCCTGTGCTTCCCTGTCGATCTCTCCCACCCCCCGCCTCACCTCCCCCTGCTGCTTGGGTGGGGGGCCTGGCGTCCAGAGAGGCCAGACCCCTCCCAGTTGACAGCTGGACCGCAAGGAGCCACATCACGAACCGCTGGAGAAGACTAAGCATCATCCGGAGCTGCAGGCGGTAACAGCCTTCAACGCAGTTTCTGTGCTGACAACCCTCCTTGTGTGCCCCCATTTCATGGGTGTTCATAATATTTAAATCACGTGACTACTGCCTAAGTATAACCGGCACCACCAGGTCTGGGAACGAGCGCGAGGGGATCCTGGGCGGCGCCGCTCAGCCAGGGCCCCAGGGTCCGGCCCCCACGAGACCCCGCCTGCTCTTCCTTAACGTTTCTAAAAATTACGTTCCTTTTCATTTCAATTAGCATCCGCTTCCCTGTTCTGGAGAGTCCATTCTGTTTGCTCCTCTTGGTCCTCTTCTATGCCGCTAGTTCCCTGTAAATGTCTAATGGGCCTTAATTCTCCATTCCCACTTCTGAAGGTGGGGCTAGGTGATGAGCACAGGTCTGGGGTGCGGGTGCCCCCCGCCCCGGGTGGTTCTTGTGCTCGCCCAGGCTGACGCTCCGTGGCGGTGGGCAGGCAATGCCGGCAGGCCAGGTACTTGGTGGATTTCTCTCCTGGTAAGAGATTCCTCTCCAGTACCTGTCACCCCGCTCCACCATGGAGGCCCAGTCTCAAGTTCTGCTCCGTTTCCCTCTGCTGCCCCAGCACCCAAGCAGGGAACCTCCCCCGAGCCTCTGCAGAGAATGTTCTTACCCAGAAGCAAACACTATGCCCAGCGGCTCTGCGCACCCTGGGAGGACAGGAGGCACAGCAGGTCCTGCCAACGGGCAGTCCTGTGAAGACTGTCCCATGATGACTGTCCCAACCACTGCCCCTGACCGCGGCCCTGCCCTCTGAGCCCGCCAAGGGGGAGCTGGGAGCCAGAAGGAAGGCTTTCCCCTCTCCCAAGCCTCTCCTGCGCCTGTTTCAGGGTGTGGGCTTTCTCTGGTCTGCCTGCTCAGTCCATCTGACCCAATCTGTGGTTTACACCAGTTCAAAATGTCTCGTCCACTGGTGATACCTGTTCTGGGTTTGTGGGGCTGTCATGGAAACTTTATTTTACTCTAGTTTCTGCCGGATCTTAGGAGGAAGCCTAGAATAAATGTGAACAGAACCATCCCGGCGGGACTCTCCACCTTCGACCCACCCCGAGGAGCCACGGGAGCTCTTCTCCCCCGGCCATTCCCCATCCACAGCTCACCTCCCGCCGCTCCAGGGGCCGGGGGGAGACCCCTGCTCGTCCAGACACTCCCAGCTACTGGAACTGTGCACAGACACAAACACAGCATGATGTTGTCTCTACTGGAAAACCCGCACTCAGCCCCGTGCAATCCTTTCCGAAACAAGGGCACAGGATGCAAAAGAGAAGATGTAAATAAATATAAAATTCCTTCCCTGTCTCCAAAACCCTGTGCAGGTGCCACCGGGGCCCAGGGTCCTTGTTCCCAGACCGGCTTCTTTACATTGGCCTATTTATTTCAAAGTACGGATTCCCAGACGCCGCCCCCAGGAATGAATGATTCAGTTGGCCCCACGTGGCAATTCTGGTGGGCACTCAGGTAGAGGACTCACTCCACGACACCACACTGGCCTCACCCTGCAGCCCTTTGTCCTTCCGTCAAGGACAGGATCTTATCACAGTGTCAGGAATCCCTGAGGATCATTCGGAGAATGCCGAAGCCCCCACAGCCCTTCCTGATGCAGGCCAGCCAGCCATGGCCATGACTCCAACTGGGACAGCCTCGTGGTCGCTGGGGGCCAAGGGCCTGCACAAAGGGAGCGTGAGCGGCCTCGTGGCAGGAAGAAGACCGGGGGACGCAGGGTGCAGGGCTGACACCTGCCCAGGCCTGGCGCAGGGGAACGGGAGTTACCAGGGTCTGGTTGGAGAAAGGGTCTGTGTAGTTGATCCTCTGGGTGGTGCAGTTCATGTCGCCCAGCTGGCCAGGGCTCCTCAGAGGCGGAATGACCTCATAATGGTGCTTGCAGCTGAGCAGCTGGGCCTGACCCGGGTACAGAGCAATCCCTAGGGGGCACAAACAGGAAAAAGGGCATGTCAGAAGTCACAGTCCCCGGCCACACCCCTAAAATCACATCACACACATTTTTTCACACCCACCAACAACCCAAGTTCATGACTCCCCAGGTGATGGCAGAGGAGGGAGAACAAGAGGGTTATGGGGGGTGGGGAGCCACGTCGGTGGCCCTCAGAAAGCCCTACTCGAACGGAAGACACAGTCCCCTTCCCAGAAAGCCCCTCTCCTGGCCTCCCTGGCGCCTGCACCAAAACCCACCCTACTTCACAACCCTGCTCAGCACACCCTGAGGGGGCCTCCGTGACGGAGCCTGGCAGCACCAACCCCCAGCACCACCACCCACCTGCAGATTCACTGGGAGGCCGCCAGCTGTGGGACTCCCCACGGCTCGCTTTGCCTCTCACACCTCCTGCTCTGATCGGGGGATCCAGGTGTGCAAGTCACACCCCGACGGTCCCTCCCTCCCCTCAGCCAGAGCACCTCATCCCAGGCTCTACTGACGATAGCCGTCCAACCTCAGCGCTAGAAACACCTGAGAGCAGTGTGTGACACCAGACACAGGCAGAGCTCAGAGACCCAGGGATCAGAAAGTAAAACCCGCAGATCAAGGGACCAACGCAGACCCACAGAGAAGAGGGACAAACACAAGACAGGGCAAAGATGGGCGAAGAAGCTGCGAGCTGCACACTTTCCAGAAGCCCAGGCAAAAGGCACCCGAGGCTCTGGCTTTGCCCTGTGGCCAGGCCATCCAGAGGGTGAGTCGGGCATCCCGTGGGCAGAGCAGGGACACACAGTAGGTGGGCACAGCCTGAGCCCCCAGAGCTCATGCCCACACTTCCAGAGCCCAGCGCCAGCCTCACGGCCTGAGGCAGACACTCCACTCTATAGCAGAGGTGGCTGCCTCCCCAGGGACTGGCCTCCCGCTGGAACAGGAAAGGCAGGGAGCCCCCTCCTCAGGCAGGGCCCCAGCCACCTCTGGATGGCTTTACCTCCCCGGCCACCCGTCACTCCCACGGCTCTTCCCCACTAGCTCCAGCCAGACTAGACATGTTCTCTCCAGAGAAGCCCTCTGCCTCCCTGTACTCACCTTTGCTCCCACTGATCCCCCTCCCAGAAAAACTCTCTTCTCATCTACCAGAGCCCAGCTCAAAACCTCTCTCTGTGTAAAGCCCTCCTTGCCCACCCCAGTCACGCAGCGACCATGCCCAACCCTGTCCACTCCTCTGCTCGGCACGGGACATGCTCCGCTGGGGCCTGATAGCAGTTCCCTGGGTGTGTCCTCTACGCCCAGGCCGTGCCCGGGCTCCTCCGGCTGCCTGCAGCGCCCAGCACGGTGGGCGAGCGCAACAGGGGCTCCTCTGTAAGCCAGTGGCCCAGACCTCGGCCCCGATGCCCATCCGGGGCAGGCTCTCTACCTGGGGCGTCATAGCGATCCACCTCCTTGTAAGACACCGACATGACAGGGTGCTTGAGCTTCTCACGGAAGTCTGTGATGGTCTGGTAGACCAGGAAGACAGCCACTGCCATGAGCAGCAGGTAGATGAAGATGAGCAGGACCGAGAAGACGTTCTTCAGGCAGGCCTTGCTGAAGCGGATGCTGCTGGAGGCCGACTCACTGTCCAGGGCTGAACAACATCACACCAGTGAGCCGGAGCCCAGCGGCAGGTGCAGCCGGAGGTGGTCGGCAACCTCCAGGCCCGTTACCTGCTTTACCAAGGAGGCAAGGTCACCCGCACCCCCAACCCTCCCACCTCAGCCCCCTCCCCCAAATCATAACACATGGCACATGTCGACATTCACCAGGCACTTACTGCACCGGAAAGGGGGCTCCAAGCGGAAGGAGACCGTTATTCTCTTTAAGAACCTCCCATCTGGAGGACAAAGTTACAATCCAACATGGAAACCGGCCCCAACCAATTTTTCTGGCCTTCTCCCTTACCACTCTGCTCCTCCAGCACCTCCAGCTCCAGCTGTGCTAAATGACTTTCTGTCCCTCCAGCACGCAGAGCCCCCTTCAGCCCCGGGGCCCCTCCCATCTGCCCAACCCCGTGCTTGGCCTGAAGCGCTTTTCTTCCACAGCTGACTCCTAACTCACACTTCAGGTTCTGGTTTAGAAGGGCATCTCCTCAAGGAAGCCTTCCCAGACCCATACATTGGTTGGAGGACCCCTTTGTCAGTGCTCCCAAGGCACCCCTCACGTCCCTTCTCGTCACTCTGCGACCTCACTGTCTGCGGCACGTCCTTCTGTCCTCCTTGGCTGTAAGCTCCGTGAGGGCAGGGCCAGTCTTGCTCACGCTGAACCACTAGCCCTTCACAACGTGCCTGGAAGAGAGTGGCATCCTGCATGTCGTCTGTGGTGAGTGACTCGACGGCTGGGTAAATGTGTCCTGATGCCATCCCCACAGCACGGCTCTGCCTCTCCTGCCTGCCCTCAGACCATCCCCAGCCTTGATTATGCTCTGCTACGGACTAAATTATGTGTCCGTCCAAAAAATTCATACCCTGAAGCCCTAATCTCCAATGTGACTGCGCTTGGAAATAGGGCATCTTTTAAGGAGCTTAATTAAGGTTAAATGATGGCGTAACAGTGGGGCCCGGATCCAACAGGACTAGTGTCCTTATAAGAAAGATGAAGGGACACCAGGGACATATACACACAGAGAAAAAGCCCCGTGGGACACAGGGAGAAGGTGGCCATGTGCGAGCCAAGGAGAAGGGCCTCGTGAGAAACCAAACTTGGCCAACACCTTGATCTTTGATTTCCAGTCTCTAGAACTGAGAAAAAAAAAATGCCTGTTGATCCAGCCACCCAGCCTGGGGTTCTTCAGTACAGCAGCCCAAGCCGACTGAGACACCCCCAGGCTGCTCTCCGCACTGCGTCTACTCCTCGGCCGAAGCCGGAGCTCCCTGAGAAAAAAGCCCTATACCCTCCACAGTGGCTGAGCCCAAAGCTGAAGAGAAATGTGAATGTAAGTCCAAAAAGGTATGTGCTTGGCTTCTGGCTTCCACCAATGACAGAGTAGCTTAGTCACACCACCCTCCTACAGATAACAATTACAAAGTTTGGACAAAATCCTTAAAAGTTATGTGAAGGCACTGGGGAGCAATCAAAAGCAGGCAGAAACGAGAAGAGTTGACCTTGGAAGGAAAGCAACTGCACCTGATCAGACTTATACATTTGCATGTCGTGCCTGAGGGCACGTCCCCATCTCTATGGGGCACAGTTCCCTATGGCAGTGGGCAGAGTGCAGGGCTGGCAGAGCAGTCAGAAAGCTAAGGGGAACCTTGAAAGGGATGGGATGGGGAGGGTGAACCCCCAAATCTGCAAATATGTTCAAATTCTTGGCTGGAGACCCCAGGGGGCCCAAGAAAAAAAAAGCAGCAACTGCAAATGAAAAGAACTGAGTGGAGATTCCAGCTGCTGGTAGTAGAGGGAACCCAGGAGTTGGAACTTGAGTCTCATCACATAACTACCTGCTAAGACAAAAACCCTTCAGAGGATTTTAAGAGAATCCAGAACCTCCATACTGTACCAATACCATGTCTACTGTTGAATCAGAAATCACTAGACATGCGCAGAAACAGGAAAACATGACCCGAACTCAAGAAAAAGGTAGTGTGTAGAAACCAAAGCCAAGATGACCAAGATGTTGCCATCAGCAGACAGGAACTTCACAGCACTAGAAGGAATTAAAGGAAAATATATAGATAAGGAATGGACAAAGGGGGAATAGAGAAATAGACACCAGAAAAAAGAACCAGGGACTCCTGGGTGGCTCAGTCAGTTAAGCATCTGCCTTCAGCTCAGATCATGATCTCGAGGTCCTGGGATCAAGCCCCACATCGGACTTCCTGCTCAGCAGGGAGCCTGTTTCTCCATCTCCCTCTGCCCCTCCCCCCCACCATGCTCTCTCTCTCTCTCTCTCTCTCAAATAAATAAATAAAAGAACGAAATAGAAATTCTAAAGCTGGAAAGTAATGAAATGAAGTAAAAAATTCCCTGCACTGTCTTAATAGCAAAAGAAGGCAGAAAAAAAGAGTTAGTGCATTTGAAGTTAAATAAACAAAAGTTAAACAATTTGAAAAAAAAAAAAACTGAAGGAAAAACTGAACAGAGCTTATCTAGATAACTGTGGGACAATATCCAGCAGTCTAACAACATCTAACTGAAGAGAGAAAATGGGTCACAAAGAGTATTTGAAAAAATAATGGCCCAAACTTCCCAAAACTGGAGAAAAGAAACATCAATTTGCAGATCCTAGAAGCTCAATACATGCCAAGCAGACTAAATAAGAAACCGCTCCCAGGCAAATCACAAACTACAAATGCAAAGAGAAAAAATCTTGAAAGCAGCTAGAAAAAAAAAAAGACAAATTACATAGAGGATATTATATTAATGACAGGTAACTTTTGATCAGAAATAACGGAGGCCAAAAGACAATGGAATATCTTTAAAGGGCTGGAAGAAAAAAATTCTGTCAACCATGAATTAAATCCCAGCAAAACTAACTTTCAAAAAATGAAGGTGAAATAAAGATATTTTCAAACATAAAAGCTGAGAGAATTCATCGCCAAAAGATCTGCACCACAATGCATGTTAAAGAAATTCTGAAAGCCAAAGGGAACTAACACTAGATGATAACTCTCAAACATACAGGAAGGAATAAAGATCACTGAAGTGCTAAACAGGTGGGTAAATATGAAAAGCTGCTTATGTATTTTTAAAACAGAAGACTATCTAAGGCAGAAATTATACAATATCATAAGGTTTATAAGTTGCAGGAAAGAACGGAGAAACAAAAAATACACGAGACAAACAGAAAACAGCAAAATGGTAGGACCAAATCCAACTATATCAATAATTACATTAAATGTAAACAGACTAGGGGAGGGTCCAAGATGGCAACATAGGAAGACCTTGAACTCATGTCCTCCCACAGTCACATCAATTCTACACCCAGATATAAAGCAATTCTTCCTGAAGAACCGATGGCTGATCCAACAGCTTCTGCACAACAAAACATAGAGGGACCACACAGAGAAGGGCACGAGAGCTGGGAACACAGTAACAACAGGCACACCTCCCCTGACGCTGCGGACTGGAGTAGAGAGGGATAGCACTGAGGGACCCTGTGCAGTCACCTGCCCTGGGGCACAGAAAAAAAGCTGTGGTTTAAAAGGTTTAAATGACTAAAGGTGAAGGAAACCCATTCACTAACCCTAGAGCCTCTGACAAACTGTGGGGAAATTGCTAGAATTTTCTCTGGGGTCAGAGGTGCTGGGGAGCACCACCGTTTATGTTGCCCGTTCACCTCGGTAGCACAGATGGGAGGAGAGGTTAGACACTCGAGCCTGCCTACTGCCTCAGTGAGCTTCAGGCCCCCAGCCCATACCAGCCCTAGCCATATTCCCAAGGTGCCCCCCTCAACCCAGGCCTACTCAAGCACCAGGTGACCCAGCATGGCACACCCCAACCCATGCCTGCTCAAGCTCAAACCCCAGCATGACACATCCCAGACCCCCATCCCACCCTCACCTGTGCCAGCTTCAGTTTTCCCTTCCAGGGTGCCCCCTGCAGAGAACACCCAGGGACCCCGAGTTGGCACCCACTACAGCTCCAGTCAGCCAGCCAAAGCTACACCCAGCCAGGCACACACAGTCTATGCAGGCAAGTTACTACATGAAGGTTACTCTTTCCAAACAGGGAGAGGCAGCTGTTTCACCTAATTCATGGAAAAAACACAGAAGATCACACAAAATGAGGAGACATATAAACATGCTCCAAACAAAAGAACAAGACAAATCTTCAGAAAAAAAAACTAAACAAAACAGAGATGAGCAAGCTACCTGATTAATAGTCATAAACATGCTCACGAGACTAAGAGAGGAGTGGATGAGCTCAGTGAGAAATTCAACAAAGAGAAAGAAAACATAAAAAAGAACCAACCAGAGTTGAAGAATACAGTAACTGAAATGAAAAATATAGAAGAGGACATCAAAAGCAGATTACCAGATGCAGAATGGATCAGCAATCTGGAAGAAAGGATAATAGAAAGTACCCACTGAACAGCAAAAAGAAAAAAGAATTTTAAAAAATGAGGATAGGTTATCGACAGATGAATGGATAAAAAAGTGTGGTGTGTGTGTGTGTGTGTGTGTATATATATATATATAGTGTGTGTATACATTCCATTGTGTGTGTATACATTCCATTGTGTGTATAAACACACAATGGAATACTACTCAGCCATCAAAAAAATGAAATCTTGCCATTTGGAATGACATGGATGGAACTAGAGGGTATTGTGCTAAGAGAAATAAGTTAATCAAAGAAAGACAATTATCATATGACCTCACTCATATGTGGAATTTTTTTTATTAAAGATTTTTATTTATTTATTTAAGAGAAAGAATGAGAGAGAGAGAGAGCACATGAGAGGGGGGAAGGTCAGAGGGAGAAGCAGACTCCCTGCCGAGCAGGGAGTCCAATGCGGGACTCGATCCTGGGACTCCAGGGTCATGACCTGAGCCAAAGGCAGTCGCTTAACCAACTGAGCCACCCAGGCGCCCCTCATATGTGGAATTTAAGAAACAAAACAGTATCACTGAGGAATGGGGGAAAAATAAAACAAGACGAAATCAGAGAGAGACACAAACTATAAGAGATTCTCAATCATAGGAAATAAACTGAGGTTTGCTGGGGGGATGGGGTAACAGGATGATGGACATTAAGGAGGACATGTGATGTAATGAGCACTGGGTGTTATATAGGACTGATGAATCCCTGAACTCTACCTCAGAAACTAATACATTATATAGTAATTAATTGATTTAAATTTTTTAAAAGTGGGATACAGCTGTTATAATATTAAAAATCTTGCTTTTGAATGTATGGTGATTAACATAACAATAAAAAATTTAAAAAAATTTTTTGAAAATATTAAAAATCTTAAGTGAAAAAAAAATTGAGGATAGGTTACAGGATCTCTGGGGTAACTTCAAGTGTATTAACATTTGCATTATGGGAGTCCCAGAAGAGAGAGAAAAGGGGCAGAAAACTTATTTGAAGAAATAATAGCTGAAAAGTTCTCTAATTTGGGAAAAGAGATATCCACAAAGCCCCAAATAAGATGAATTCAACAAAGTCCACACCAAGACATAATAATTAAAATGTCAAAGATTAAAGATAAAGAGAGAATCTTATTTTTTTTTTAAGAATTTATTTGACTGGGAGAGAGAACACAAGTGGGGAAGAGGGGAAGAGGGAGAAGCAGGCTCCCTGTGGGGCTTGATCCCAGGACCCTGGGATCATAACCTAAGCCGCAGGCAGACACATAACTGACTAAGCCACCCAGGTGCCCCAAAGAGAGAATCTTAACGGCAGCAAGAGAAAAGCAAAAAGTAACTAACAAGGGAAATCCCATTAGGCTATCAGCTGATTTTTCAGCAGAAACATTGAGGTGGCATGATATATTCAAAGTGCTGAAAGAAAAATCCTACTACCAAGAATACTCTACCTAGCAAGGTTATTATTCAGAATTGAAGGAGAGAGAGTTTCCTGGACAAACAAAATTTAAAGGAGTTCATCACCACTAACCTGGCCATTAAAGGGACTTCTTTAAGCAGAATAGAACATAACTAGAAGAAGATAAGGAAAGGAAAAAATTTCATAGGTGGAAGTAAACATGTAGTAAAGGTAGTAGATCAATCACCTAGAAAGCTAGTATAAAGGTTAAAAGACAAAAGTAGTAAAATCAATTATATCTAAAACATTAGTGAAGAGATTCACAAAATAGAAAGATGTAAACTATGACATCATATACATAAAAACGGGGAGTAAAAATTTAGTGCTTTTAGAATGTGTATGAACTTAAATGACCAACTTAATATAGATTGCTATATACTTAGGATATTATATATGAACCTCATGGTTACCACAAACTAAAAATCTGTACTAGATACACAAAAAATAAAGAGAAAGGGATCCAAACGTAACACCAAAGAAAGTCATCAATTACAAGGGAAGAGAGCAAGAGAAGAACAGAGAAAAACTACAAAAACAACCAGAAAACAGTAAACACAATGGCAATAAGTACATGCCTATCAAAACTTTAGATGTAAACAGTCTAAATGCTCCAGTCAAAAGACTGAATGGATAAAGAAACAAGACCCATCTACATGCTGGCTACAAGAGACTCACCTGAGACCTGAAAGTGAATGGATGGAAAAAACATTTACTATGCAAATGAAAGCAGAAAAAAAACAAACAAAAACAAAAACAACCGCCCCCCAAAACTGGAGTAGCAATACTTTAACAGACAAAATAGACTTTAAAACAGATTATAGCAAGAGACAAAGAAGGGCATTACATAATGATAAAGTAATCCAACACGAGGATATAATAATTGTAAGTATCTCTGCCCAACATTGGAGTATCTAAATACATGAAGCAAATATTAACAGAGAGAAATTGATGGTACACCCCACTTACACCAATGGATAGATCATCCAGGCAGAAAATCAATAAGGAAACAGTGTCTCTAAATGACACATTATACCAGATAGACTTAGATATAAACAGAACATTCCATCCAAAATCAACAGAATACACATTCTTTTCAAGCACACATAGAACATTATCCAGAAAAGATCACATTAGGTCATAAAATAAGTCTCAATAAATTTTTTTTAATATTTCATTTATTTATTCATGAGAGACAGAGGGAGAGAGAGAGGGGGAGAGAGAGAGAGAAGCAGGCTCCCAAGGAGCAGGGAGCCCAATGTAGGACTCGATCCCAGGACCCTGGCATCACAACCTGAGCCGAAGGCAGATGCTTAACCATCTGAGCCACCCAGGCGCCCAAGTCTCAATAAATTTAAGAAGACTGGAATCATATCAAATATCTTTTATGACCACAACTGTATGAAACTATAGAGATTACAAGAAAAAAAAAAGACTAGAAAAAAGCAGAAACACATGTAGGCTAAACAACATGTTACTAAACAACAAATGAGTGAATGAAGAAATCAAAAAGAACATTAAAAAAAAATACCTGGAAACAAATGAAAATGAAAACACAACAGTTCAAAATCTTTGGGATGCAGCAAAGGCAGTTTTAAGAGAGAAGTTTATAGCAATACAGGCCTACCTCAACAAACAAGAAAAATCTCAATCTAACCCTACACCTAAAGAAACTAGAAAAAGAGGAACAAGCAAAGCCCAAAGTTAGTAAAAGAAAGGAAATAATAAAGATCAAGTAGATATAAATGAACCAAGAGCTGGTTCTTTAAAGGATAAACAAAATTGATAAAACTATAGCCAGACTCATCAAGAAAAAGAGCGAGAACTCAAAGAATCAGAAATTAAAGAGAAATTAAAACTGATAACACAGAAATAAAAAGGATTATAAAAGACTACTACAAAAATTATACACCAACAAATTGGACGACCTAGAAGAAATAAATTCCTAGAAATATACAATCTTCCAAGACTGAATCAGGAAGAAATAAAAAATCTAAGCAGATTTCTGTTCAGATTGCCCCAACACCAAAACCAAAGACACTACCAAAAAAAGAAAATGACAGGCCAATATTCCTGATGAATATAGATAGAAAAATACTCAACAAAATATTAGCAAACCAAATTCAACAATTCATTAAAAGGTCATTGACCAAGATCAAGCGGGATTTATTCCAGAGGGATTTATGCAAGAATGGTTCAATATCTGCAAATAAATCAATGTGATACACCACATTAACAAAATGAAGGATAAAAACCATATGATCATCCCAATAGACACAGCAAAAGCATGTGACAAAATTCAACATCCATTCATGATTAAAAAAACTCTCAAAGGGTTAGAGGGAACATATCTCAACATAATAAAGGCTATATATGACAAACCCACAACTAACATCATACTCAACAGTGAAAAACTGAAAGCTTTTCCTCTAAGATCAGGAACAAGACAAGATGTCCATTCTTGCCATTTTTATTCAACACAGAACTAGAAGTCCTAGCGGCAGCAATCAGACAAGAAATAAAAAACATTCAAATTAGAAAGAAGAAGTGAAACTGTCACTTTTTGCAGATAACATGATACTATATACGGAAACCCTAAAGACTCCACTAAAAACCATTAGAAATAATAAACGAATTCAGTAAAATTGCAGGATACAAAGTTAATACACAGAAATCTGTTGCAGTTCTATACACTAATAACAAAGTAGCAGAAAGTGAAATTAAGAAAACAATCCCATTTATGATTGTACCAAAAAGAATAAAATACCCAGGAATAAATTTAACCAAGGAAGTGAAAGACTTGTACTCTGAAAACTGTAAAACACTGTTGAAAGAAACTGAAGATAACACCAAAAAATGAAAAGATAACCACACTCATGGACTGGATGAATTAATATTGTTAAGATGTCCATACTACCCAAAGCAATCTACAGATCCAATGCAATCCCTTTCAAAATACCAATAGTATTTTTACAGAACTAGAACAAATAATACTAAAATCTGTATGGAACTAAAAAAGACTGAAAAGACAAAGCAATCTTGAGAAAGAACAAAGCTGGAGGTATCACAATCCCATATTTCAAGCTATACTGTAAAACTACAGTAATCAAAACAGTATGGTACTGGCACAAAACAGACACAAAGGTCCACAGAACAGAGTAGGTAGCCCAGAAATGAACCCACGTTTACATATGGTCAATTAATCTACAACAAAGGAGGGAAGAATATACAATGGGGAAAAGACAGTCTCTTCAATAAATGGTGTTGAGAAAACCAGACAGCTACGTGCAAAAAAAATAAAACTGAACCACTTTCTTACACCATACAACTTACACATACACAAAAGTACACTCAAAATGGTATTGAGACCAGAAACTATAAAACTCCTAAAGGAAAACATAGTCATTAATCTCTTGGACACTGGTCTTAGCAACATTTTTCTGGATCTATCTCTTTATGCAAGGGAAACAAGCAAAAACAAACTATTGGGACTACATCAAACTAAAAAGCTGTTGCACAGCAAAGGAAACCATCAACAAAATGAAAAGGCAACCTACTAAATAATATATCATTTGCAAATGATATATCCAACAAAGGGTTAATATCCCAAATACATCAAGAACGCATTCAACTCATGTATCACCCTCCAAAAAAATCAGATTAAAAAAATGGCAGAGGATCTGAAAGACAATTCTCCAAAGAAGACATCCAGATGGCCAACAGACACATGAAATGATGCTCAACATCACTAATCGTCAGGGAAATGCAAATCAAAACCACAATGAGATATCCCTTCACACCAGTCAGAATGGCTAGTACCAAAAACACAAGAAATAAGTGTAGGCAAGGATGTGGAGAAAAAGGAACCCTCATGTAGTGTTGATGGGAAAGTAAGTGGATACAGTCACCATGGAAAACAGTATGGAGGTTCCTCAAAAAATGAAAAATAGAACTACCATTCCACTACTGGGTATTCACTCAAAGAAAACAAAAACACTAATTCAAAAAGATATATGCACTCCTATGTCTATTGCAGCACTATTTACAATAGCTAAGATGTGAAAACAACCCAAGTGTCCAGCAATAGATGAATGGATAAAGAAGATGTGGAATATTACTCAGCCATAAAAAAAAGAATGAAATCTTGCCATTCACAACAACATGGATGGATCCAGGGAATATTCTGCTAAGTGAAATTAAGTCAGACAGAAAAAGACAAACACTATATGATTTCACTTATAAGCAGAATCTAAAAAACAAAACCAAAAGAAATGGACTCATAAATACAGAGAACAAGTTGGAGGTTGCCAGAGGGGAGAAGAGGGGGGGGTGATAGGCAAAATAGAACTAAAAAGGACAAAAGAGAACAAAAAAGGAACTAAGAGATTCAAACTTCAGGCCTTCCTAGCAGTGACAACCTCCCCACAAGAACATGCCCATTGCAAGGACCTCCTGTATCCCTCCCTGGAAGAGAAGAGGAAGCATAAGCAGCAGCGCCTGGTGCAGAGCTGTAATTCCTACCTCATGGACGTGAAATGCCCAGGGTGCTATAAAATCACCGTCTGTAGCCATGCACAAACACAGCAGTTTTGTGTGTTGGCTGTCTTTTGCCAACCTATAAGGAAGAAAAGCAAAGCTTCCAGAAGGATGCTCCTTCAGAAAGCAGCAGCACTAAAAGCAATCTGAATCAAAATGAGTGGAAAACCATAAACACATTTTAAATTTAAAAATAAAAAGGGGGGGGTGCCTGGGTGGCTCAGTTGTTGAGCGTCTGGCTTCGGCTTGGGCCATGGTCTCAGGGTCCTGGGATCAAGCCCCACATGAGGCTCCCTGCTTAGTGGGGAGTCTGCTTCTCCCTCTCCCACTCCCCCTTGCTCGTGTTCCCTCTCTCACTGTGTCTCTGTCAAATAAATAAATAGATCTTAAAAAAAAACAAAACAAAAAACTTCCAGTTATAAAATAAGTTCTGGGGATGAAAAGTACAGCATAGAGAATACAGTCAATAATTTTGTAGTAACTTTGTATGGGGACGGATGGCAATTTATTGTGGTGAGCACCATGTAATATGTACAATTGTTGAATCACCATGTTGTACACCTGGAACTAATATATTAGTCTATTACTGTTGTCTATACTTCAACTATAAAGTTCAACTATACGTCAACTTAAAAAATGTAAATGGACCAAACATTCCAATTAAAAGGCAGAGACTGTCAGCCTGGATTAAAAATAGGATGTAACGATATGCTCCCTATAAAAAATGAACTTTAAATCCAAAGAGATAAGAATATTTGCTCATAATTATTACATTTTCTTCTATTTAAAAGCACAAAAGCATGATCAGCATAGAACTATCAACGGTGTTAGGTTAGAGAAAATTCATTCATTCATTCTGTACTTCTATAAACATGCATCGAACACCAACTCTGTGTGCAAGACACTGTGCTAGGTGCTTTAGGGAGATACCAAGAGAGGAGGGCTGATGGTCTGTGCTAAAAGTACCACAGAACTCAGGAGGACACGAGGATGTAAACTGTGATATTTCCTTTGCTTGGGGGGAAGTATGGGTGTGGGGAGAAGGGCAGAGATCAGCAAAGGCTCTGTGGAGGTCACACAGCCCTATGCCCAAAGCACCAGGAGGATTCTGATGAAGAAATAATTTGATGTTCATTATTCATTTATTTTCTGAATTGAAAGTCCAGATATGCAGCCAAGTGGTTAAGAGCATGAGCTCTAGCATCAGAGATTTGGGCTCCAGCTCTGCTAGATGACTCCAAGACCCAGGACAAGTTAGTCAGTGCTCCTAAGCCTCACTTTTTTCATGTGAAAAGGAAATAATCATTTCAATTTTATAGCATGTCTAAAAGAAATGAGAGAATGTTGCAAAATGCATTACAGAGTGCCCACTTAATGCATTAATGTTACTAGAGAAATGGAATGTACCCTCTACCCCTCAAAAAACAAAGCCTTCACTGATGTAGACAGCAAAAATGAAGACCACGGCACTATCATCTCTTAATCATGATAAATTAGAAAAAAAAAATGCCAAAAACAAAACGGAAGAGAGGCAGGGTACAGTATCTTTCACACAGTAGGCACGTAATGTTTCCATGCCTGTTAGATGACTGCATCACCCAAATATTAGAGGAACGAAGTCTTGCAGTGCTAACTAGCTACCTTTCATCTGTAGAAGAGCAGTGCATCCCAGGCATGTGGAACTCTAAAGCAACTGGTGTGCCTTGCTATTCGTGGCCAAATGTTTAGAAAGTTTTTACATTACACCGAAGTGCAAGTTCCCAGAAGTGTCTACAAGGTTCCTTCAGGCAGTAAAGAAGAGAGCACTGAGGCAATGGGCGTTGACAGCCACAAAGAGAAGTGAGGAACCAGGAGGCCCGAAGGAAGCCCCTGGGGCAGCTGAGTGACAGCCACCGGGGCAGGTGGCAGCTCGAGTTCTCCAAGAGGAATTAAAGCAAGTCTCTTTCAACTTTTGTCTCTGATTCAACTTTTACTGCTTCTTGTTACCAGGGACAGTGTTGATTTCTGCTCCCTGGTGGCTCTGCTACCTGCCCGCTCTCCGTGTTTCTCTAGAGACACTTACTGTGTCTCTCTCTGTCAAATAAATAATATTTATTATTCTCCACTTACCAGCCAAGTCCCCCTCCCAGCGAGTATCCGGTACAGGGGGCCCTTGTCACACACATCACAGGACCCTGCTGTCCTTCATACCCAGCCTGTAGGTGGCTCCCCTTAGCTCAGGCGTTGATCCCTCATCAGTCCCGTGTAGCTAGGCTGCAGGGTCACAGGACCCAAAGGGCAGCAGTCTGTGTACACATGGACCTACCCACAGCTCTTCTGCCAGGAAGGCACTCCTCCCACCTCCCGTGACCCATGTGGGACCACAGGTTCACTTCAAGACTTTTTTTTTTTTTTTTTTTAGATTTTATTTATTTGACAGAGAGAGAGAGAGAGAGCACAAGCAGGCAGAGAGGAAGGCAGAGAAAGAGGGAGAAGCAGACTCTCCGCTGAGCAGGGAGCCCGATGTGGGACTCGATCCCAGGACCCTGAGATCATGACCTTGAGCCGAAGGCAGCTGCTTAACCAACTGAGCCACCCAGGTGCCCCAAGACTTTTTTTTCTTTTTAAGTAACCTCCACACCCGACATGGGGCTTGAACTCACGACCCCAAGATCAAGAGTCGCATGCTCTACTGACTGACGCAACCAGGTGCCCCCCACAGGTTCACTTCAAAACATGGCAGGTCAAAGAACATTCCCTGTCACGAGCTGCTCCTAACTGGCAACAAGGACCAGTTTTCAATATCCAAACAAGGTCTGAAAAAAATCCCAAGACAAAACTGAAGGAACTCTGATGTGGCTGACTTGGTGTATAACATCTGACTAGAATTTTTAAGAGTTGGCAGGGACCTAAAGGGCCATCAGGTCCAAACCCACTCTTTGTGCAGTGATCCAGGTCCCAGAGTCTAAGCACAGAACGAGAGCCCCGAGGTCCTGACTCCTAATCAATGTTCTTTCCCTCCACAGCAGCGAACACTAGTACTTAGTTCCAGTCACTAACAAGGACAAAAGAAGATCTGATTGAAAAAATACAACTTCATGACAAGTAGAAGCTCGGGACATTTTCAGGTCAACTATTTCATCCTGGCTAAACCATGCAATGAAGAGGAATAATAATGGGCATTCGTGGGCAGGTATTCACTCTATCAGAAGCCACGTAAATATGATTTGAAATGTTCCGCTTTCAGGATACCTTTGGTTAGGGAAAGAGATGAATCTCCCCCTACATCTTCTTGAAAATTCTTTAAAAAAAAAAAAAAAAAGAACTTAAGGCACTAAAAGGTCACATGACAATTTCTATCACCTGGAATTCTTTGGCAGAGCTACTGAGACAAATTACTCTCGTGGGAACACTGTCCAAGAGTCTCTTCTGTTTCACTCAAGCCAAGGTGAGCTTCTCGGTAGAGATACCAAGATACCTTTGCCTTTTCTTGATCTACAAATCAGCATGTAAGCTAAACAAAAACTGTAAAACTATTTATCATCCACACATGCTGTGGCACTCCAATTCTGAAACAAGACACCATTCCATCTTACCATTAAAAAAATAAAAAAAGGTGGACATTTGACAAAATGTCCTATGTACTCTTGCAGTCAGAAAAACCAAACACTGGCTTTTCTGGGGCAAGCTGGTTGTGTTTTAAAAGTATACATCCAGGACACCTGGGTGGCTCAGTCGTTAAGCAACCGCCTTTGGCTCAGGTCATGATCCCAGGGTCCTGGGATCGAGCCCCACATCGGGCTCACTGCTCGGCAGAGAGCCTGCTTCTCCCTCTCCCACCCTCCCTTGCCTGTGTTCCCTCTCTTGCTGTGTCTCTCTGTCAAATAAATAAAATCTTTAAAAAAAATAAAAGTATACATCCTTTATATGAATGCAAACCCATGACAGTAGACAGTCAAAAATAATGCACAAGATTTTCTTGGGAAAGGAAATCTATGAGTTCTACAAAATCCAGGACAGCACTGCTTCCAAAACCCAGATTTGCCCCAGAATGTAAGGGGATGTGTGACGAGTCATTCAACTTCTGAAAACAGTGGGACCTTTATTCCCAGGTAGGGGGAACTGGTTGTCCACTGCAACCCTGCAAAACTCTACCTTGCAAACAGCCCAGGGCCAAAATGCATTCTGAATGCAAAGAAGGAATGAACTTTTTTTTTTCCTTTTTAGTGATGTGGTGGGTTTGTTTTTGTGGGGTTTTTGAGATATGATTTACATACCATAAAATTTACCACTTTAAAATGAATATATGTTTAGTATATTCACAAGGTGTGCAACCATCACCACTATGTAATTAGCAGAATGTTTTCATTAACCAAAAAGAAACTCCATACCCATCAGGAGTCACTCCTCCATTCCTCCTAGTCCCTGGCAACCAATAACCTGCTTCCTGTCTCTACGGATTTCCTCTTCTGGACAGGTCACATAACTGAAATCACTCAACCTGTGACCTTTCATTTTGACTTTTCTCTCACCTAACATGTATCTTCAAAATTTATCCATGATGTAGCATGTATCGGTTTTTCATTCCTTTTTATTGCCAAATACTACTCCATTGTGTGAATATACCATTTTATTTATCCATTCATCACCTGATGGACCTTTGGGTTGCTTCCACTTTTTGGCTATTACAAATAGTGCTGCTATGAACATTCATGTTCGAGTTTTTGTGTGGACATGAGTTTTCACTTCCCTTGGATATATACCTGGAAGTAGAATTGCTGGGTCCCATGGTAACTCTATATTTAAACTTTTAGGAACTGCCAGACTGTTTTCCCCAGTAGCACATGTCGTGGCACTCCAATTCTCAAACAAGACACCATCACATCTTACCACTAAAAAAATTTTACCATTTACATTTCCACCAACAATCTATGGGGGGGTTCCTAATTTCTCTACCTCCTCACCCAAACTTGCCCATCTGACTGATTACTGCCATCCTTATAGGAGTGAAGGCTACACAATGATACACATCTCCCTGTGGTTTAGATTTGCATATCCCTGATGACAAATGACGTTGAGCATCTTTTCATGTGCTTATCAGTCATCTGTGTTGGAGAAACATTCAGATTCTCTGCCCATTTTTTACTTGTGTTGTCCTTTTATTATTGGATTATAAAAGTTCTTTATATATTCTAAATACAGATCCCTTATCAGTCATATGATTTGAAAATTTCTCTCATCCTGTGGGCTTTCTTTTCACTTTCTTGGTACTGTCTTCTAATGCACAAAAGTTTTTCATTTTGAGGAGATCCAATGTATTTTGTCCTTTGGTTGCTGATCTTTGTCAATTCTATTAATATACAGTTGTTTCCATGGAGAACTGACTGTAATGACTAACTAGCCAAGTGCCTTCCTCAATTTTATTTCAACTGTGATATAATAAACTGCTTATTCAGTTAGCATATCTGGTCTCATTTCTCCCTCTGAAGAGAATAAGTGGTTGTGATTCCTTTGACGGAGAGCAAACAGACTAAAGCTCTCAGATTAAGGATTGGAATGATTTCTCTCAGAGGGTAAAATGGGCAGTATAATCCTTAACGTCTGGGTGCTTAGCTTGACCCTGTGCTGCCCAGTGTCAGCAGGCCCAGCATCCTAGTACCAGCCGCCTGTGCTGCAGCTCCCAGCTCCAGGCCCTCCATGGGGCTCCGGCTCTACCTCCTCTTCTGGCCCCCAAATGTGGCCATTCCTCGAGGCTCAGCCTTCAGAGCTGCCTCTACACGTGGTCCCAGGCCTTCTTCAAGGCTCCCACCTGCACTACGCCAGTCGTCAGCTCTCTCAGCCCCTGGGCCCTGTCAGCCCAGACACATCGCATCCACTGAAGCTTCATGTGTCTGCAGCACAGGAGCACCTTCTCTTCGGGCTGCTCACCCCTCCGGACTGTATGTCTGTATGTCTACGTTCTCCCACGCACCCCGCTTCAAGCCCGAGTCTTCCTTCTCCTGCTCCCTGACAGCAAAGCAGCCTACCACGCCGCCTCTGACCCAGCCCAGTAGCACCACCACTTACCCCTCTTACTGCTCTGCTCCAATCCCATTAAATACTCCCTGCTCCCTAAAGGCTAAACCCTGCCACTCAAAGCCCTCCCTAATCTGACCCAATCTGTCCTTCCACCTCATCCACTTCTACTTCTCTTGCCAACTCTCTGCTCCGACCACACGGTGCTACCCAGTTTCCGACATGTCCTGTTTTTATCCCGAACTCTCCATGGTTGCGCATGCCATCCCACCTCCCTGGCCAGTCCCTTCTTTTCCATCTAACGATGACAGTAGCCACCATTTACTGGCCTGTGTAGGAAAGCACCCCTCCTCCGGTTAATCTCACCTCCTTCACTAACCAGCCCCCTTTCGTCCATTTCTGAAGCACCTGTCTCTACCATTTCCTTGACCCTCAATCATTCATCCCAATTGCTCAGATGATATACATTCCTGTTCCAAATCCCCACGTCCCCCTCCTAAAGTATAAATACAAATAATGAGCACCCACAGCGGGCCAGGTGCTCAGCTAAGCATCAGAGTTACAATGAAGGGGGGAAAAGACAAAGTCCTGGGAGTGCCTCACAGAACTCAGGGGTAGGCCCAAGAGGTTGGTAATGACTAATTAGAGAATTATATTCAAGGGGCACCTGGGTGGCTCAGTTGTTTAAGCACCTGACTCTTGATTTTGGCTCAGTTTGTGATCTCAGGGTGGTAATATCAGGCCCTGCATCAGGCTCTGCGCTCAGCAAAGAGTCTGCTTGAGGATTCTCTCTCCCCTTCTCCCTCTGCCTTCAGGGGGGGAAAAAAAAAAAAAAGGAAAGAACCGGGGCACCTGGGTGGCTCAGTTGGTTAAGCGTCTACCTTCAGCTCAGGTCATGATCCCAGGGTCCTGGGATCGAGCCCCGCATCGGGCTCCCTGCTCGGCAGGGAGCCTGCTCCTCCCTCCCCCACTCCCCCTGCTTGTGTCCCCTCTCACTGTGTCTCTATCTGTCAAATAAATAAATAAAAGCTTTAAGAAAAAAAAAGAATTATATTCAATAAGTGTGCCCTTTCAACTGTGCTAAATTCTACAAAGGAAAAGTACTGAGGGCTAGGAAAACACCTAACAGGGAGAAAAGGCCTTCATCAGGTTGTTCAGGGCAGGCTCTATAGGAGGAGAGGTAAGTTCTTCTCTGGGTAAACTGCCTTCTCTCTCTACATGTCCTGAGCTCCTGAAAGCCTGCCTCATTTGCCCTCTTTGTGGTTTTAGCACATGGTGTAACACGTGAAGGAGTCCGGAAGTGACTGGTGGAAGAAGGGGAGGACTTGGGAGCAGGAAAGCATCTGATCTAGAAACTGAGCCAGAGTCAGAACACCCCAGGTGGCAGCCCTGGGTTCAAATCCCAGCCCTGCTACTAATAAGCTCTGAGCACATTACTTAACCTCTCTGTGCCTCTGGACTAACCATCTCCCTCATGGAGTGGCCACGATGACATGTGTAAGTATATATGCAAAGCCCTATGCAGGCCTAGTACGTGAAAGCACCCAATAAATAAATGGCAGCCTCTGTCGTCATTACCATTTGTACTATTGTTAGAGGACTCGAAGGCAGGAAATGAGCTCTGAGAGTTGTCTATCAGGTCATCAAGTTCGGGCCAACTCACTACTGAGACTTCTGAGTCTGGATCTTCTATGGTCTACAAAGGAGATGCACCCAGAAGGGTCCCCCGAAAGCAGGGGAGGCTCTTGCCAGGCCACGGAACTACCCAAAATTTGCTCTGCCTGAGGTCTGACTTCCTGCTCGGACTGACCTCACGCTTTAAGGCCCCAAGAATCTGAGGCAAAAGAGAAACGAAGGCCAAAGGTCATCACAGCCACTTCCTAGTTTGCCTGGCACTTCAAAGAGGACACACAAAAGAATGCTTCATCTTTCCAAGTCTGGCCTCTCTCTTCTTCGTCCGGCCATCTCCATCCATCCTCTTCTGACTGAGGACAAGAGGGCAGAGTGCAGGGTGTGCAGCAGGCAGAATAACAACCCGCCAAAGATGTCCAACTCCTCATTCCTGGAACTATCAATAGGTCAAGTTCCACGGCGAAGAGAAATTGAGGCGGCAGTGGGGTTAAAGCTGCCACTCATCTGACCTTAAAACAAGGAGATTTTCCTCGATTATCTAGGTGAGCCCAATACAATCACAGGCCTCTTTAAACATGGGAGGAGGCAGCAGAAGTCAGTGTCAGAATGGTAAGATTTGAGAAAGACTCAATTGGCCACGGATGGTTCTGAAGATGGAAAAAGGGCCATGAGCCAAGAAATGTAAGCAGCCCCTAGAAGCTCGAAAAGGCACCAAAATGGATTTGCCCTCAGAGCTTCCAGAAAGGAATTCAGTCCTGGTGAAACCTTAATTTTAGCCCAGTGAGACCCATTTTGGACTTCTGCACTCCAGAGCTATAAGACAATAAATCCGTGTTGTTTTAAGCCACTAGGTTTATGGTAATTTGTTATAGAAACAACAGAAACTAATATACAGAGCTAATGCAAATAAATACGAATGTACTGTTCTCTCCCTGGGGCTTTAGGGCTTCAGAAGCAGTGCCGAGAGTCACAGTGGGGGCAGCCGTGCTTTTTACGCAAGAGGCTTTAATAAAAGAATGCTTAAAATACTTCTTAAAAGGCACTGGTGTAATAGAGTTTGAGGTCAGACAGAACTTGATCCGGTCTGTTTATCAGCCATGTGATCTTTCCATACTTTCCTTAACTCCCCTGGGACTCAGGTCTTCATCCATCAAAATCAGGATGACCACCTCCCAGGAGGTGAAAGCTCTGAAAATTAAATGGGGCAATGGGGAGGACAGAGCTTGGGCCCGAGGAAGCAGTCAGTAAACAGCTCCTCTTCCAGCCTCCTTCCTTCTACAGAGTCTTCTCTAAAGATTAGGCACAATCACAGAAGATCCTATCTCATTCCCCTCCCCTATAAATGCAAGGATCAAGAGGAGAATCCCACCTCCCTCAATCCACCCAAGAAGTTGGGAGTCAGGCTGAGGCCCCATTCGCTCATTCATTTATTCAACAAATCTTTCTTGCATGGCCAGAGCCAAGACGGTGAGCAAAACGAACCAGTGTCAACCTTCATGGAGCTTACATGGCTAGCAGAACCAACGTTCATCAAATGCCAGGCAAACAAACATGCCGCTCCATCAGGGATGGCTACAACAGAGAGGTACGCAGGAGGTCAGAGAGGTTTTGGAGAAAACAGTGAGTGAGCTGAGAGCTGAAGAACGATTAGCATTAACTGGATGACAGAGGGAAGACAATTCCAGGCAGAGGGATAAACAGCAAAAAGGCCAGATGGTGGAAGGGAGTGAGGCCTAAATGAAAGAAGGCCAGCGAGGCTGAGCGGCAGACAGAAAGGGGAAGAAGGGAAGGAAGGGGAAGAAAATGACTCTCTGGTTCAATTGGATGGGTGGTGGGTTCCATTCCCCAAAACAGGAAATACTGGAAGAGGGCCACACTGGGAGGGGGAAATCATGAGGTCAGCTTTGGGTTTAGGGTACCTTTGGGACACCCAAGCAGAGCTACCAGTGGGCATTTGGATATACAGGATATGTAAGTCTGGAGTTTACAGGTAACCTCTAGGCTAGGAGTGTGAACGTGGTGCCGCGCGTGAGCACGCACTGCGGGAAGCAGGGAGGTTGGCCCGGGTGAGACTGCACACCAGAGAGACAAGCGGGCCTCTGACAAACATTTAGCACCCAAGAGCTGGAAGGAGACTGTGAAGGAGGCCCGAAGGAGCAAGTGGTCTGGGAAGTCAAGTGTTACAAATGACATCACATGAGGGAGCAGAGTGTATCCAAGAGGAAGACCGTAAGACTTCCTAGGATGCCGCCTGACTGATGGGACCCTGCTTGCCTGGCTGCATGACGATCCTGGGGAGGCCTGATGTCCAGGAGGTGAGGCCTATTAGATATTCTACTAGAGGGCCCTGGGAAGTAAGGGACTCAGATATTAAGAGGCTCAACCACCTCCTAGGGAAAAACAAACAGAAGAGCAGAGATCCATTGTATCCAACAGCCTGGCCTCAGAAAGTGGCTCAAACCAGAGCACAGAAAAAAGCAGATCCTGGCCTGGACACGTGCTCTGTCCCCAGACTGGTTAAATATGTATAGCTTTAAAACGAGGGCAATACTGGAGACCGGACACCAGGGCACAGGGCAGGGGGGCTCCCCCTCTTCCACAGGTACCCAGATGGCAAGGCCCCCGGACCGGGGCCTCCAGTTCCGACAGTGACCGAGCACCGAACTCACTTACCTGGTAAGACTCCTGGACCTTGGACTCTGTCTGTCTCCTTTTCCTGCTCGTCCGCCCGCTCTGAGTTCTCAACCACCTGATCCAACTCCTCACTCAGCTGAAGGGGAAGACAAAGAGGGCGAACCAGTCAGCTACATCAGCCCTGCTAGTTAGGGCTAGAATGAGAAAGCAGAAACTGTCTCTCAATGGACACACACACACACACACAGTCACATGATGCAGGGTGTGTTATACCAATTCTACAGATGAGGACACTGAAGCTCAGAAAAGTCACGTGACTCCCTGTGTGTTGGTTTCCTAGGGCTGCTGTAACAAAGCATCACAGACAGCGTGGCTCAAAATAACAGAAGTTGATTCCCTCACAGTCCTGGAAACTAGAAATCTGAAATCAAGGTGTTGGCAGGGCTGGTTCCTTCTGAGGGCTGTGAGGAAGAATCTTCTCCATGGCACTCTCCTAGCTTCTGGTAAAGGTGGGCAAGCCTCGGTGTTCCTTGGCCTGTAGATGCATCTCATCTCCAATCTCCACCTCCATCTTCACACGGAGTCTCTGTGTGTCTCTGTGTCTCCGCATGGTCATCTTCTTATACGAACACCATATTGGGTCAGGGCCCACCCTACTCCAGGATGACCTCATCTTAACTAATTACATCTGCAATGACCCTATTTCCAAATAAGGACACTTACTGAGGTACTAGGGGTTACCACTCCTCACACATCTTTTTGGAGGGACACAATTCAACCACGCTTTCCATGGCCAGAGAGCCAGAAGTCAAATCCAAGTTGGTCTAGTTCCAAAGCCTATGATCTTAACGGCTTCCCAGAGGAGGAGGAAACGCAGCTAAGAGTCTGCTGAGAGACAGGAGGAAAACAGTGAAGTTGGTGTCAGAGCTCTCCAGGACTCTGGCTCATGTCCACCGACTCAGGCTGCAAAAGGCAGAACAAAATGGGGAGGGCGGTCCATCCCAGAAACAGATGCTGATTAACAGCCTGGTGGCAGGCAACTTCAGCCTCCCCTCATTGCGTTCTCACCTGGCAAATGGGGGAAATGCCACTGAGAAGGGTAGGGAGCAAAAAGGATACAATGATAACCAACAATTCTCATAGCATTGAGGAGGAAGAGGGCAACAGAGATCAAGACCAGAATTCAGAGGACCTATCACTGAATTAGGAGGGAGGGAAAGGGGATAGCTTTCCTAAGTATTTTCTTAGGTTCACAGTGTCAACACTTAAGGTCGCAAAACATTTTCACTAAAAATTAATCTCCAAGAGACTTAGGTTAAAATAAAACTCTCATGTAGCTACTGGTCTTCCATCTCTCTCTCTTTTTTTTAATTTTAGTTTTAAGTAACCTCTACACCCAACATGGAGCTTGAACTTACAATCCCGATATCGAGAGTCACATGATCTACCAACTGAGCCAGCCAAGCGCCTCCATCTTCTTTCTCTGCCTTCACTCCTGCCCCTTAGAATCAGGTAAAACCTCCAGTTTAAAGTCCTCCAAGCTCACAAGAAAACCAACATGTGGGAGAAGGCAGGGAGGCTGGAGAAGACACCATGAGATATGAGAGCAAGAGGTCCCAAGAGTTCTCACTGGCCAAAGAGAAAGCAGGATGTTAGTTCTGGGAAGGCCCAGAGTTCTCTGATCCAAGCCTTACCCAGGTTCGCCCTAACCCAGTTCCCTTCCTGACTACTTGCAGCCATAATGAGCCCACTCCTTGCCTGCCCCATCCCCAAAGCCAAAATCTCCCTTCAGCAAAGAAACTTAACTCAGAGCTAGGTCCACTCTCAGAATGATCCAGGCAAGATAGATGCAGGCCACTCTCTGGGAGGCCTCCTTCTTCTGAACAAAGCAAGAGACAGGGACTTCAAAATGAGCCACTGAAGAAGGTAAGAGGAAGGGTCCTTCCAGTACCTTCCATCTTGGGGTGCCCCCAAATAGAAAGTGACTCCACCTTTGGCCTTGCCCCTGCAAGCAGGATAACTGTCTATATTTTAATAAGCATTTTAGGAACCCTGCTGGGAAAGGCGATACTGCAGGTTATGTATGGGCAGTGAGCGACGTGATCCTACAAACCAGGACCCCAAAGCTCCCTAGAAGCAGGAGCTGCCCGCACCCTATTAACAAGAGCCCATCATTCACAGAGGGGTCACTCCCTGCCAAGTGCGGAGCTAAGAATTTTCCATATACCAACTCATTGGTATATGAGATAAGGCCTATCATTACCCTCCTTTGCAAATGAAGAAACCCGAGGCTCAGAAAAGTGACTTGACAAATAGCCAGAAGCAGAGCCAGGACAGGAACACGGGCTTTCTGGCCTCAAAATAGTATTTATCCACTATGCTCTACTCCCTATAAACCTGAAAACTTTCAGAGGGAAGTCCTCTAGCGGTATAGAATCTAGAGGCCACAGAATCCACAGCACTGGTTAAAATTCATCTGGCTCCTTTTGGATAAAGGAGAGGGTAGGAGAAATATAGAAATTTGTCCCAAAGTCAGATTCCAGACCAGGTCCTATACTAAAAAATAGCAAGCCTTAGGCAAATCTCATCTTTCAACTTGGCTTCCCACCTTCCACTGTAGGGCTAAGCCATCTGCTTTATCCACACAGTATCATTTGCAAAGGGAGTACATCAATAGTCTGGTCAGTATTGCTCAAGACAGCAGGAAGTACATATGAGGACAGGTAGAATGCTAGACTCATCTGGGAAGTCAGTCTCCATGGAGCACGTAGGACTTAAGATCCCTCCTTGAATGATGGGGGGGATGGTGTAATTTTAACCAATGGAGTTTGAGAGAGAGTTAAAGAAAAAGAAACGGTGCGAGAAAGCGGAAAAGGCACAGGAAAGCAGGTGCACATTTGTAAACAGTGAGTTTCCAGTGTGGTTAGAATATAGGTGGGTGAGAGATAATTGAAGATATGGCTCTGAGCTTTGCAGAGAGCTTTGAAAGCTTCTAAGAAGTTTGGACTGTTCTGGGTAGATCAAGGGCAGCATCAGGTGTTTGTAAAAAGGGATGTTGTGGGATCAAGGCAGGGCCTCAAAAGGAATCTGCACAGCATGGGAGACACCAAAGGGAGAGGTGCTAACACAGCATCTCACTCAGTTGGCCAGAGCAGACACAGGGACACAAACCTGAGGACTGCAAGATGTGGAACTGACTGAACTGGCAAGTGAGGGGACCACCGTGCGGGGCACAGGGGAGGATGATCACTAGAGATGACCAGGGTGTAGGACCTGAGAGGAGGAGGAGGAGAGCAGTTCACTAGTTCCGGGGAGTCAGGAGGTCTGAGAGAAAGCTGGAACCACAGCCTGTAGCTCAGGACAAACAAGAAAGAGACAAAGAGCCGGAAAGTGATATTTAAAGTAGTGGGAGGAGGTGAGACTGCTAAAAACCGAGCCCAGCGAGAAGCACCTGAGTGGCGAAAGCACCTTTGCAAAGTCAGGCGGGCCCCCAAACAAGACATAATTATCTCTGTCATTTACACCTGCAAGGGGCCACGAGGCCTGGGGCTCAGAGAGGCTAATGCCTCCCGCACATCCGTTCCAGCTGGGAGGAGGGCGCCCGTGCCTCCACTTGTTGCAAAGAACAGCCGAGGTCGAGGTCAAGGCCGGCCGGCGCGCTGCTGCCTGGGTCTGAGGCCGCTTTAATCATTCACCTGCTGGTTACGGGTCGCGGCTCCTCCGGGGCCCCGGCTCCATCCCGCGCCGGCGGCATCCGGGGGAGGCTCGGCGTCCCGTTTCCTTCCTGCTCCGCCGCTCCTCTGCACGCGGGGATCCCTCCCCCCGCCGCACTCCGCGGAAAGCGCACTCGACCCACCGGGACGCCCCCAGTACCCCACTCGCCCAGACCCCGGGACCCCGCTCCTGCGCCCCACGGGAAACTTTGCTTCCGCCCCCAACTGCCTTGTACCTCCTGGTAGGATGTGGAGAGCTCCTGCCGGATCATGGCACTGACCCGAGCTAAAGTACACCTGAGACCGCTACGGCCCGGGAGAAGCGGCGGGGCGAGGACTGGGGCCACAGCGCCTGAAGCTGCCGGCTCCGCGAGGCTAAACCGGTTCGGAGGTGCGGCCCCGAGACCAGGCGGGGCGGCACTCGGCGCATGAGCCTCGCTCCCGCTGGAGCCGCGGAAGGTTGCTGGGAAATGTAGTTCCGGGCGAGAGGCACCTCTTAGCAACTCCCGAGCGGCAAAGCCTGCGCGCTCCCCAAAGCCACGTTTAAGCCAGGCGTTAGACTCACGTGCTCTCTTCATCTCCCACTTCCTCTGTTTGTCAGAGGAGGAGGGACGGAGAAAATGAGTGGAAAGTGGAATAAAGAGGTCAGGTCAGACGAGTGGGAGAGCCTAATCTATAACTGCAAGAGGCAGTCTGGTGGATTATAACCATTAATAAATGTCTGCAGAGCACTTTGTATATTACAAAGCACTTTCATTCATATTATGCCCTTGATCTTGCAAGGAACCCTGGGAGCCGTAAGTTTTGCTCCCTGTCTTACAGATAAAGAAACTGAGATAACTTGTTTCGGAAAGGATTTGGGCAGGGCAGTAATGAAGTGTTTTTTCGTTTCGTTTTGTTTTGAAATGAAGATTACTCCAGGAAGAGACTACAGAACCCAAGTACTTTCCATTATTCCTACGGCAGACAGTTGGGAGTCAGGACCTCTAGTTTCTTGTCCTGGCTCTGCCCCTCTCCCGCAGGTCTTTTTTTTTTTTTTTTTTTTTAAGCTTTTATTTATTTGAGAGAGGGAGCACAAGCGGGGAGGAGGGGCAGAGGGAGAAGCAGGCTTCCCTTGGGCAGGGAGTCCAATGCCGGGCTCCTTCCTAGAACCCCAGGATCATGACCTGAGCTGAAGGCAGAAGCTTAACCGACCGAGCCACCCAGGTGCTCCTCCCGCAAGTCTTGTAATACTCTGAGCCCTCCTCTCTATGCCTAAACCCTGCCCTGCTCACAGGGCCTTACTGAGAGCCTAAACAGGATCATGCAGCAAAACCCAAAAGCTCTGTTCCCCCGCAGAAGAAGCCTCCTGTCCTGAATGTGGTGGAGAACATGGTGTTTGCCTTGTAGCAGTGTGGATCTGAGGAGCGCATCTCCCCATCCTCCCACTGCGCGAACGGCTATTCCGTCTGGCCACCCCCGGCTGATTAGTGGTGAGGCAAATAGAGGTCGCTTATGCTTTGGTGAATGCTGCTCTGTGTCCTGGGCAGCTGCAGCTCTGCAAGCCCCTGCAAGCAGGCCCCTCGGGGCTCTTCCCTCTTCAGCAGCAACCACAGTAGTACCAACCACATCAAAGCCCCCTGGACCTCCAGAGTATTGGTAGAGGGAGGCCTCCCTTGCCTCTTCTGACCACCCTCGACCATATATATAGCACCTAACATATTGTATGTACTCAACAATTTTCAATATATGAATGCAACACTTATTCCAGCCATTTAACAGTTGCTTGCAAATACAAATGACAACAAACAACTCATTAGATTCCTAGCTGTATGAATGCAAGCCTGGTTGATAGAACAGGTCACACAATTCATAGAATTTTAGAGCTGGAAAGAACCAGAAAAATCTAGTCCAGCCCTATCGATCCTCTCTACTCTTTGTTGCTTTGACCAAACTGGAAAATTAGAGAGTCCCACATTTGAAGGAGATCCTAGTATAATATTTAACATGGTTTTAACAAATATAGCACTGGGCACTGGGATACAGAAACAAATGGGATACTCCCAGGTCCTTGCCCTTCTGGCTCTTCCATGCTAGAGTGGAGAAGCCATGAGCACATAAATAGAAATTTCTGTACCAGCTGTTCCCAAGTCCTCTCCTCCCGTTCTCTCACGAGCACACACGAATCAGGCTTTCAGCCTCTCCACTCTACTGAAATATGTTTGTCAAGGTCACAAGTGACCTCAGAGTTGTCAAATCAGATGTCCATTTCCCCAACCTCCTCTTTTTTGGATGAGTTTTTTTTTTTTTTTTTTTAGTATAGTTGTAACACAATGTTACATTATTTTTAGCTGTACAACATAGTGACTCAAGGAGTTTATAGGTTATGCTGTGCTCACAAGTGTAGCTACCATCTGTCACCATACAATGCGATTACAAGATCATTGATTATATTCCCTATGCTGTGCCTTTTCTTCCAGTGGCTCATTCATTCCATAACTGCATCTCCCACTCCCCTTCCCCCATTTTGTCCATCCTGTCTGGCAACCGTCAGTTTGTTCTCTGTACTTATAGGTCTGATTCTGCTTTTTGTTTATTCACTTGTTTTGTTATCTATCCTCTTTCTTGATCTGTCAGCTGGCTTGGCCTCAGCTGAGCCTCTCCTCCCCGTCTCCTTTCCTCCTCTGGCTTCCAGGACCCCACATGCCTCCCTTTGCCTCCCCTCTCACTCAAAGCTCCTCTCAGCCTCCTTTGCTGGTTTTTCCTCATCCCCTCAATTCTCCAAGATGGCATTCCCAAACCAGGTCTCTGATCTCCCTTCAACTCACTCCCTGGGGGCTAATGAAATGGGCTCCTCTCTAGGCTCATGGTTTGACTTACCATCTAGATCCCAAAGATTCTGGTTATGGGTCGAATGGTGTCCTTCAAAAAGGTATGTTGAGGTCCTAACCCTTGGTACCTCAGATTGTGACCTCATTTGGAAATAGATTGTTGCAGATGTATTAGATAAAATGAGGTCATTCTAAGTAAGGTGATCCCTTCATCTATTATGACTCACGTCCTTACACAACGATGGAAGCCGATGTGAAGGTAGACACACAGGGAGAATGCCCTGTTATGGCAACAGCAGAGAGCACAATGATACAGCTGCCCGCCAAGCTGGCGTTAATCATTCACCTGCCACTTACAGTTGAAAAAAAAACTTTCACATAGGAAAGAAAGAAAGGAAAAAAAAAAAGAAAGGAAAGGAAAGAAAAACCCAGCCACAGGGTTTCCACTGAATTTAGTCAAGAGGAAGCCCTGCTGGGCGATTGGAGGGGATCAGGGCAAGGGAGAAGCCAGGGTTTTTCTTTTCCTTGCTCCCTGTTCCTGGCAGTGTCCCTTCCATGGTTCCAGCCCAATGCAAAGGCTTTTTGTGGCTCTAGCTTCAGCTAGGTGACCCAGGCTCCCAGACTCTCATACCACCTCCTGCTCCCTTCTAAGGGTAGGATGGTGTTACTCTCCTGCCGTTTCTAATCTTCTGGTTACCTCAGGGATTCTTCTCAGCCTCCTTCGTCCCCTGTGCAACCAACTGTCTTATTACAAGTCATTTTGTTTCTCTTCAAATAATTTGTATTCTACTTTCAGGTAACTGATTCATTTGGGAAACTGAATCTGAGCTCAAGTAGGGAAGGGCAATCAGAGGAATGCCTAGAAAAATCCAAGGGCATATGAGCATGCTATTGCATCATAGATTTATACTCAGTGTCTCAGGGAGAGGAAGCTAGATCTGATCAGTAGAAATTATAGGGAGTATCTTTTGGCTCAAAGAAGTTACTAGCAAATAGAACTGTAGAGAGAGAAAGGGCTCAAGCAGAGAAGTAGCACACTGTATGTCAGGGATGTTATTAAGGAACATGATGCATCAGGAAGGGGATGATATTCTATTCAAGGACTTAGAAGGGCCTCTTCTAACCCGGAGATCCTGTGACCCAGTGTAACATAGATTCTGCATGCTGCAGCTTATACAGACTCTCACATCCATGATCATTTTTAGTTTCAGCACAATACCATCAAGGAGGCAGGCTGGTGTGTTAGTAATACGGAAACTGAGATTCAGAGGGTTTGTGATGGATCCTGTTCAGGTCGCTGTGTACTAGAAGCTCATTCTGTTGCATGGATGAAATGTATGAAAATTTGGTGCAGTCACTGAGGGCAGGTGTAGCCTGATGGTTAAGGGAAGACGCTGGGAGGCGGCCTGGGCTTGAATCTTAGCTCTACCACCCACCCGTGACCAAGGTATTTAAAGTCTTTGTACTTCAGTTTCATTGTCTGTAAAAATGGGCAATAATACTAGTTCTTACTTCATAGAGTGAAAGCAAGGATTAAATGAGTTAATACTTGTGAAAGTGCTGAGCCAGGGCTTGGCACACAGTAAACTCTTCTTTGGTTTCCTTTGCCAGTACTCCTACCCACAATATGTTGGCAGGGCCCGAGAACTCAGTCCTTGGTCCCTCCATCTTCCTCTCCACCTGCATGTCCTTGATGATCTCATCCTTTCCGTGGCTTTTTTTTTAACTTTTTTATTTTATTTTATTTTATTTATTTGAGAGAGAGAGAGCACACGAGCCGGGGTGGCAGACCAGAGGGAGGAGAAGCAGGTTCCCCGAGGAGCAGGGAGCCCAATGCAGGGCTCAATCCCAAGACACTGGGATCATGACCTGAGCAGAAGGCAGACACTTAACGACTGGGCCACCCAGGCGCCCCCATTCTGTGGCTTTAAATACAATCTACACGCCAAGGATTCCATGATTTATATCACTCGCCTGGAAACTCTTCCTTCAAATCCAGACTCATATAGCCAACTGTCAATTTGATACTTCTACTTTGATATCTAGGTGTTCTCAAACCGACCAAGCCTGATCTTGAGTTTCTCCCCCCAAACCTGCTCTTCTCACCATCTCTCCTTATCTCAGTAAGTGGCAACTCCATGCATATGGTTACCAAGGCCAAAACCCTCTGGGTCATCCTTGACTCTGTTCTATCTCCCTGACCTCCTGTCTCCTCTCATTTGTCAGCAAATCCTGCCAGCCACACCCTCGAAACACATCTGAGACCCACCCGCTGCTCACCACCTCCCTTGCTAGCACTCTGGGGCAAGCCACCATCACCTCTCGCCTGGATCACTGGATTACTGCAGTGGCTCCCCCTGCTTTAGTCTGTCCTCAACACCACAGAGTCATTCCACTAACATTTTAACTCATTCCTCTCTTCCATTCAGTAAGCATAAAAGCCAAAATCCTTTAAAAATGAGCTGTGAGGCCCCACGAGACCTGTCCACCACCTCCATTCCCTTTAACCTTGACCTCCCAGACCTCATCTCCCACACCTCTTCCCTCCCACTGTTCTCCAGCAAGCGGGACACTGTCCTTCCTCAACATGTATGCGGCCATCTTTCCTTTTGCAGAGAATGTCCTCCCCTCCTAGCTACCTCCCTCACTCCCTATTATACAAATACCACCTTCTCAGTGGGACCTTCCCTGGTCACCCTGTTGTTTGTTTGCTTATTTATTTTGTAAGATTTATTTTAGGGAGAGACAAAGAGAGAGCACAAGCAGAGGGAAAGAATCTCAAGCAGACTGCCCACCAAGCCCAGCTGGGACTCTCCCACTACCCATGAGATCATGACCTGAATTGACTCTGAGCCCAACTCTCAACCGACTGAGCCACCCAGGAGCCCCTGGTCAGCCTATTTAAAATTGCAGCCCCCCAATGCTCTCTATTCCTTTGCCCTGCTTTATTTTTCTCCCCGGTATTCATCACTATCTAACACACAACGGTATGTATCTTTGTCTATTTCTCCCATAGAATGTAAGCTCATGGAATGTAAACTCCATGGGGGCGCTGATCCCTTGTTCAGCGATGTATTCCCAGTGACCTGATACATGGAGAGGCATAAGTATTTGCTGAATAAATTATTGAAAGAGTCTTTGCACAAATGTTAGCCTTTATTATTTCAGTGCAGATCTGTGCCATGCCCTACCCTTTGCAAAAATCCCTTTGGGGACACAACTGGAAAGAAAAAGAAATCAGCCTATTAAAAAGATTTTTATTTTTAAGTAACCTCTACACCCAACTTACCTCCCCCCCCCCATCAAGAGTCGCATGCTCCACGACTGAGCCAGCCAGAGACCCAGAAGTAAGACGGAATGAATAAAGCTGGGGTCTTGGTTTACAAATATATCTTCCTAGGTGCTGGAGTGTGGAGCTGTGTCCCCCACGTACCTACTACAGAACTGCTGTCACATACGTAGCTCTCTGCACAACCTCCAGTCCCAGGCCGCGGAGTCAGGCGCTCCAGCGGCGCGGTCCCGAGGGGGCGGGGGGGCGGGGTTTCGGGGCCGCAGGGCGGGAGCGCGGGCCCCCTGCCGCCCCGGCCACCCGGCCCTGCTCGGCGCGCGCACCATGGCCGGCCCCGCGTCGCGGCGGCGGTGGTGGCGGCTGGCAGCGCTGGCCTTGCTCCTGGCGCTGGCCCCGGGGCCGCCCGCAGCCTGGGCCGGGCAGGCGCCGCGCCCCGCGGAGCGGGGGCCCCCGGTGCGGCTCTTCACGGAGGAGGAGCTGGCCCGCTACGGCGGGGAGGAGGTGAGCGGACGGGAGGCCTCGAGGGGAGGCGCGGGCTCCGAGCTGGGCGCCAGGCCTGCGGGCTTCCTCTCTCCGGGCCGAAGGCCGTGCAGGGATCCGGGGAGTCCTCCCGCGTCGGGGCGCCCCGCTCAGCCCCGGCACCGAGCCCGCCCGCCCCGTCCCGCCCCGCGCTGCGCCCTGCCTTCCGGCGAACTGCCCCCTTGAGACGCGTTTCGGCTGGTGATCCGTCCACGAACCTCGGAACTTTGGGGGGTTTTTAATGTTAGAATCAGATGGGGGCAAACACTTCTGCCTACTCTTTGGGGTGAGTGGCGGGGGAGGGAGAGAGGTAAGTAAAACCTGTGGGGCAGGCCCAGGGATGATCCAGGCTTCCCTGCACTTTGTTTTCCTGCCCCGACTCCTCAAACCCACTTTTAGTGTCTGGGCTCTTGGCTGAGCAGGAGGTTGGGGAGAGGGCCGAGGGGGAGACCGGTTAGAGACAAAGACACCCACCCCCCCCAACACACCCACATCAGTCAGCAGTCTGGAGGTGTCCAGGAAACTCCTCGCATTCCCCCGTCCATTTGGGCTGCTGGGGTCCAGTGTGATGCCTGCGGAGAGTGGGAATAAGATGCTGCACGTCACAGCAGAAGGACCATAACGGGGCCGATCTGGGAAGAGAGGGGGACAGTTTGATGGGGGAAATCACCCTACCATAGCGTGTCAGCATTAATGGGAACGGACATCCTGCTTTTACACACGGGGGAAACTGAGGCATGCCACCAGCTAGGGCCAGAATGAGGAAGGGACCAGTGTCCTCCTGTTAAAATCCTCCAGGCTGGGATCCCTAACCCTAAGTTAGCTAGACTGGGTTTGAAAGGGGGGGCGGGGGTCAGAAACTTGGTCCTTAGGCAGTGATGGCTGGTTTGAATATCACTGTAAAGAGACGTTGGTTAGAAGCCTGAGTGGAAGAGAACACAGAAGGAGGGAGACAAGGATGTGACTAGATGTTAAGGGACACATCTTTAAGGGCCGAAGGGAACCGGATGATACAGGATCCAGGAATCGGTGCAGGAAAGAGTTAACATAACAAGCCTACTCCCTTAGAAAGGCCTGCTGGCAAGAGTGGCTGTTGGCTGATGTCTGGAATTCCAGGGTGTTCCACACTTCCCTGACGGATGAGGGTGGCTCAATCTGGGCTCTTTAGACAGTGTGTTTATGTTGAACACTGCTAGGCAGAGAGGGCCTACATGGCTAGCTGCCAGTAAAAACCTTGGGCTCTGAGTCTCTAATGGGTAGAGACTCTAATGTTCTGGGCAGAAACATCGCACACGTGTTGCTGCGTTGTGTTGTTCACTGGTGGAAGAGAGCTGTGTGTGACCCCTCATGGGAAAGACAGAGCACAAGGAAATCCGCCCATGGATTCCTCTAGACTCTGCCCGTGTCCTTTTCTCTTACCACCTGACTGTGAATCCTTCTGTATGGCTGTCATAAATCTGAGCTCTGAGTACAACTGTATGCTGAGTTCTGTGAGTCCTTAAAGTGAATCTTCAAACATGGGGGCGAACTTGCAGACCCCCAGCACAGAACCCAAGAGACAGAGTTCAAGGTCGAGGGTACTTGCAGCAACAGCTCCAGGGGCTGCAGGATGACGATGGAGGAGAGACCCTTGTTTTTTTATGCTGACATTATTGGTACTTAACTAAGGGAAGCAAAGAGGGAAGCTTGAGGGGGGAACAGGTTAAGGGGAGAAATGTTTTGGGTGTCTATAAGCAGAGAGAGGAAGAGAGTCAGGTAGGAGAGGGGCCGTTGAATGCAGCTGAGTAGAGCCGTGCTGTGCTCTGACCCACCCTAGATGGTTCTGGTTTGTGCCTGTTGTCTGGGAAGAATTACTAATAGCACCCCCTTCACTCTCAGAAGTGTCACTGTTTGTATAATACATTATACGGTACCCTAGTTAGAGCTTTATACCTTTGGATCATGCCCGGCTACCACTCCCTGTTCTTTGGGCAGGGAGTTCTTTGGAGTCTCATTTTTTTTTTTTTTTCCATCTGTAAGATGCTTTTATCAGTCAGGGGTCCACCCCAAACAGAAACAATAGGAGATAACATATCTGGTTTATGGCAAGGAATCGGTTTATATGATCATGGGCACTGGTCAGGCAAGCCTGAAGTCCATCGAGCAGGCCAAAAACCCCTGGGCAGTAGCTGATGCCCCAGCCTACCAGATGAATTTCTTCTTCTACAGGGAAACCTCATTTCTGTTAAGGCCTTTCAACTGATGCAGTTAGGCCCACCCAGATTACTCAGGGTAATCTCCTTCATAGTAAGTCAACTGGTTGTAGATGTTAATCACATCTACAGAATATCTTCAGAGCAACACCCAGATACTGTAGTTGATCAAAGTTGGCATGTAAAACTGACCATCCTAATGCCTATCACAAGAGTTCCTACTCTATATAGGGGTTGTGTGAGGACTAAATGAGATGGTGATAAGCAAAGTGTGTAGGATAGGCCTGCAGTAATCTTAGCACAGTAAGCCTTAATAAATCTTAGCTGCTATTTTTGTTAATTATTAAAGTTATAAGCAAGAGGCAGTATAACAGGTCCATAATCCTCTTAGGCAATTCAAAAATCAAGCTCTGAAACCAGAAGGATTTTTGTTTTTGTTTTTAAGATTTTATTTTTAAGTAATCTCTACGCCCAACGTGGAGCTTGAATTTACAAACGCAAGATCAAGAGTTGCATGCTCTGCCAAATGAGCCAGCCAGGTGCCTCAGAAGGTTTGTTTTGTTTTTGTTTTTTAAATAAGTCATTTAATAGCAAAACCCAACCTGCTCTGAACCCCTTTGGTAACAGAGCCTTGCCAGAACTGACATGAGTCTATTTATAATCTTCATGTGTTGTACTTAGTGTGAATATTCATGATCATGTTTTACTGTGGAAATACTCATATAATCGATTATGGGGTGCTGCCTCGGACTTCCATAGGGAAGATGAGGTGAAATTGAGGATTCTCTTTGGTTCAGAGGGGATGTCATCCTCCACCCTCCTAGTGCAACACGATTTTTGCCATCCTCAGAAAATATGTTTTCTGCCTTAATTGCATTGGAGGATCCCAAGGGCAGAGAAGGTCACCCTGCCTGCCCCCACACCCACCTGATTTCTGGGCCTGGGACCAGATGTATGTATTAAACTTTTATAAATAGCGCTAACTCTGTCAGGCATTGTCCTAACCACTTTAAAGCACCAACTCATTTAATGGCAACCATAGCCCCGTGAGGTGGGTGCTATTACCGCATTTTTTCAGAGGAGGAAGGAGGCTTGGGGAGGTTAAGTAACTTGCCCAAGGTTACACAGCTAGGGAGTTATAGAGGTGAACCAGGCGCTGCTCCCTCAGGCTTCTGCAAGGAAAATGAACTACCCAGAGCCCCCCTCTCCATCGCTTCAGGCAGTGACCTGCTCCAGGGATTTACCGGTTCCAAGAAGAAGATGTCAGAGTGCAAGCATGCCCAGAAATGTAGTTCGGCTTCTGGAGTTTATTTAGTGTGACTCTGGACCCTGAGCTTGCCATGGCCCCCTAGGCTTCACAGTTATTCTTTGTAGATGGAATTTGTCTATGCTTAGTGCCAGCTCTCCTTGGAAATCTGTGCTAAGGTGGGGAGGTGGACAGGGTGACATTTGTTTTCTGCTTTTCTAAACTTAATGATAGTGAAGAGTAAGACTGTACTTCCTCCAGAAAGATCATTCTGGACAGAAAGAATATACAGACAGTGAAGGCAGTGGGGTAGAGAATGGTGAATAAAGAGGTGAAACCACCTTCTCTAATCATGCAGTCGAGCGACTGTAGATGTCTGGCTGTGTCAAGGAATACATTCTGCATCTTCCCCCAGTACACACACACACAACGAAAGTTCTATGAAACAATGCTTATTCTTACTATGTGTGATACACTCTGATATTTTCTATTTTCTCTTCTATTTTAAACTTTTCCTGCTTCATTAAAAAAATTGGTTAGTAAATCACTAAATTAATCCATGATGCATTAATAGGTTACCGATGCCAACTGCAATCAGAAACTAACCTGGCCTTAGATCCTCCGAGGGCCCCGTTATTTCTGCAGAAGAAAACATCGTAGCAGTTTCCCTCTTTGCCAGTGAGGACCTTTGGCTCTGTCCCCAGCCCCTGGTGCAAGGTCTGAGGTTGGAGGCTCAGGGGCCCGCCTTCCTGCCTGCACCCAGGCTCCAGGCCTCTCCCTCCCGGCTGTGGAAGAGGCCCTCCTTCCACCACCCTGCTGCCTTGTCTGCCCTTCTGTGGTCATTCTCATGGCACTGTCCTGGCCCCGCGTGACAATAGGCCGGGAGGATGGCCAGACGGTAAGGCAAGCCCGGACCCCAAGGAGAAAGGCCTCATTTATGCAGGTCTCATTTATGCAGATGGTTCCCATGGTTCCCGTCTATCTGGGTGCCTTTGGCCCACCCCCTGTGTCTCACCTGGTGGTCCTGAGTCTTGTGGATGAATTTCCCAGGCCACCCTCGCCCTCTCCTGGTCCCAGGCAACTACGCTGTCCTCATGCTGTGTGCCCCCTGGTGGGGCAGGCCAGGGAGTGGAATGAACTTGGGTTAGAAGGCTCCAGTCTCCAGACACTGCTCTAATTCCCGCTGGGACTCTGGGCAAGTCTCCTAATTCCCCGGCCTGGAGAGCAGCATCTGTAAAATGAAGGTGTTGGATAATCTTCAAGACCCTTTCAGTTTTAACTTAAAATTCCTCTAGAATCCTTATCTGTCACTTGGGAATTACATTTTTTTCTATCTTTCCTTTGGGAAGATCTCCAGTCTTCTTCCACTTGGTTATCTGATTCCTCTTTGATCTTACAACTTTCAAAATCTAGAGAAGGATCCAGGTAACTAACATTTATTTCCCCAAACTGCTGAGTGCTTCATATCTCTTGCCTTGGTTAATCCTCACAACAGCCCAGTAAAGTGGATACTTTTATTATCTTCTTATTACAGAGGAGAAAACCGAGGCACAGAGAGGTTAAGTAATTTGCCCAAGGCAACACAGCTTATAAGCGGCAGCTCAAACCCAGGTCTGTTTGACTTGAGCACTTGTGCTTGGAACAGCCCACCATGGTGACTCCTCCTTGGGGCTCCTGGAAAAAGGCAGACCTCCTGCTGTTACTTCAGACCTGCTGTGCAGATAAAAAAAAAACAAAAACAGTGAAACATCCTTCCAGGTGGATGAGAGGCTGCGGGAGCACGGTGTGAAGCTGGTGATGAGCATGTGTGTTTTATTGTGTCTCCATGGACATTTCTATTTCAGAGTCTGCATTTCTGCTCCCAAGACTTCCACTCACCCTCTGTCTGCTCAGTTGCCACACCTCTGGGGCCTGGAAACCATGGCCACTGCTGTGCTGTCCGTGGACACCCAGCTCCACAAGCCAGGAACAACCCCCCAGCCTCACCCCCAGCACACTTGACATTTAACCGATAAGGCCATTCCTCTCTGTGGAACGCCTGTAGCACCGTTCCTTGCTACCCCTTTGCTAGGACTTCCTCTTTGCCCTGACACCTTCAATGTATAGTTTCACGGGGAGATAAATATTTAACTGTTGAAGAAATTGAGAGTGTTAGTGATAAGATGCATGTGGTTGTATTTTATGTAGGTGAAGGTCATGTTTCTAGACACAAGAAAGGAATAACATATCAAAGGAAAAGCAACAATGGAAAATATGACAAAATGCCATGGGTGAAATTATAACTGTTAATATAGTGTTTAAGCTGAAATAATATATAACCCCACTTGATAAGCAATTGAAGTCAAGAAATAAATAATCACAGTGAAAGAAAGGCCATTAAAAAAAAATGCAGGCTGCTGGCTGGTTAAACCATACCTTTTAAAATAACCCATTTTGGGGTGCCTGGCTGACTCAGTAGGTAGAACACACAACTCTTGATCTCGGGGGTTAGTTCAAGCCACACATGGGTGTAGAGATTACTTAAAAATAAAATCTTTAAAAAAAAATTAAAATAAAATAACTCTTAGTTGAAGTGGAGCAAATGTCCACCAAGTCAGCAGAAGTTCTAGGGACTGTCTGGAGCTGATAGAGAATGTAATAACCAATTGTTTACTGAGCTCCTGTGCTGGGCCTACCGAGTGCTCACAGATGCTGTGCCCTTCAGCGTGCCTGCGAGGTCAGTGGGGGTTAGCCATCTGTAACAGAGAAACTGAGGCCTGTGAAGTTATGGGGCACTGAGATACATTTCCTCAGCCAGGTCGCTTACCTTCTCTGAGCCCCAGCCCCTCTCTCTGTGAAACTTGACCTTAAGCCCCACGAGGGCAAGAACCTTAGGGCCGACGCCTAGAGAAGACCAAGCAGTGTGGTCTTGGAGATCCACAGATCCCTGTGCACCCAGCTCAACGACCCCTTCACCCCAGCCTAGGAGCTGACTATTGGTGTCCCCGTACCCCCCAGCGGGGCTGAGACAAAGGAGGCCTGGGCTTGCATGTCCTAGAACTGGAACTGTGACAGTCGTCCCAGCCCGAGTCCACCTTGATGGAAGTTAGAAAATCCATGCCATCTGTTTTTGTGTTGTTCTCTTTGGTGGCGGGGGCGGGGGGGGGAGTAGGAATTTGAAGGTAATATTTTATCCCTACGAATATAGCCAAAAATACACTATGAGACTGACTCACTGTTAGTACTTTGGGGAAACAGCATTGCTTGTATATTTCTAGCGCTGTAAATGGTTTTTTGAAGAACTGGTTAAATTTTTAATAAAAGCGATTACGTTGTTCATTTACTTTGGTCCAGGAATTCCATATATTCCATGCCTCAAGGAGATAAGTCACCAAATTATAAAGTAGCTTATAGAAAGATATTCATAATCCTGCCACTTATGGTTTTAAGGAATTGGAAGGAACCTAAATACCCAAAATAGAAGAAGAGCTAAACCAACAGGTACACAGTATTGCTAATATAAAATATAGCTGTGTGAGTGACAACCATTTTGGTTATTTCAATACATGGGAATGTTTATACGAAGCAATATTACGTGTAAGAAGCAAAATATAAAAGTGATCATTTATACTGATTGCATCCACATAGGTACACTGACCAAGATGAAAGGAAATTTGGGTTGATTTAAATAATTCACCATTGAATTTTTATCTATGCAGATTTGCTTCAGTCCCTGGGATTTTTTTTTTTTTCCACAGAAGGGTATTGCCATGGGCTTGTCATGATACTTTGTCAGCTTTCCAAAGTTTGTGAGTGGACATGACATTGGGCAGATAGGGACAAGCTCCTGATAGGGACGAGGGAAGGCTGCTTTGTACCTTCACCTGCTGCTGTCTGCACAGCCCGTGGTGGGAAGAGATGTCACTAACTAGGGCTGGAGGAGCGGAGATCTTGGGCTCTCATCAACAGCTTCTCTCCTGCTTTTTAGGAGGATCAGCCCATCTACATGGCAGTGAAAGGCGTGGTGTTTGATGTCACTTCTGGAAAGGGTAAGTGGCTCAGCTTTATGAAAAATCCTTACTTCTGGGGAGCTCGGCAGCTGGAGTGGACACTGGATGTGTGAAGAAGGGAGGGGACGCTGGCCAGGTCCTTTTCCTTCAGATTGAGTTAACAATCTTTGTCAGTGTTGTACCTCCACAGTGTTTTTCTAATTATGTATGCTCATGCTCAAAAACCTTCCATGGCTCCCTGCTGCCTATGGCACCAAATTCCAACTTGATGATTTATCACGGTTGAAGCAGTGAGAGGAAAAGCGTTGCTTTGCAAGGCGTTGGGATCATAGAACAGGATAGAACATTTTAATGCCTCTTCATGGTTTCTCTAGTAGTAATTACAGATCATATCATGGAGGTAGTTATGGTTCATTGTGTATCTGATACCAAACAAAAGATGTTGAACGGAGTAGACTTGGCTTCCACCAACATTTAAGAAGACTGAACATTCTTCCTATTTGCATTTTAAATATTTTAAGAGATTGTTTTCATTCTGTATTTTTAAAAAATCACCTCTCAGTCCAGCATGTGTGACTTATTCCATACTCTGAATTAGTGGAACCCAGACTGATGGCAGGGGGTGGCTTATTGGGCTTCATGTCTTCACTGCTTCCCCTCTCCTTGGGCCTGGAGGCTTCTTCAGCATTGGATTGGGTCTCAGAAGCCCCCTTCCCTGCCACGTACAGGCTCCTCACTGCTTCGCATGCACATACACACTCACATCTTCTTTTTTTTGTTGTTGTAGAGTTTTATGGACGAGGAGCCCCCTACAATGCCTTGACTGGGAAGGACTCCACCAGAGGGGTGGCCAAGATGTCCCTTGATCCCGCAGACCTCACCCATGACACTGTGAGCCAAATTATGAGCCTTTGTCAAAAGGTTCCACCCCCCATTGGCCATGGCCTTTCTTACCCCTAGGCAATAGCAAAGCTTCCTAATTAGCCTATTGAAGTCCCAGTCCACTCAGTGTGACCAACTCTTTTCTTGAAATAGAGATCTTACTATGCCACTCCTACTCAAAAACCTTCCCTAACTCCCCAGTGCCCATAGAGTCAAGTCCAAGCTCTCGTGAACTTGGTGATCAAACTCAATGATCTTCACAATTTGGCTCCAACCTGCCTTGGCAGCCCCATCCCCCTTGCAGTCTGCACCCGCCACCCCCAGCCTCATAGGTTTGCTGTTGGTTTCAGACACCCACTCCCCAGGCCGCTCCAGGCATGAACAGGGTTGAGGAGCAGAGTATCCCCATGTTCATATTTCTGTGAAAGAGAGAAAACAGCATTGGCAAAAGCCATTTGAGGTCCTCAGTAATCCCGACAGGGGGGCTGGCATTCACCCCAGTTGCGCTCAGATGAGTCAAACTCATAAACCACAACATTACAGAAACATTCAGGAGTCAAGGAAGAGGAAGGGTGTATGAATCTGTAGTGGGAGGGGGGGTAGAGAGCCATGAAAGGGAGGTGGGTGCAGACTGCGTAGAGTGTACCCCACCCTGCCCCAGGCCGGGTGTTCGCTGGAGTCTTGAATTTCTACATCAGTCAAAGAGTAAATGGCGCCCCCCACCATCCCCCTACACACAGACACACGGGGCTGGCTTTTGAAAAGTCAGTTGGTTAGTTGAGATACTTTCTCGCCAGCATTAGGGGTGTGGGGGGAGGAGGGCGGGGTGGAGAGAGTTCAGTGCGAGGCATGACTCACTCATCCCACCCGCCCCCCACATCCCCTGTGTTGCTTGGGCTTTTCTCCCCAAGACGGGCCTCACGGCCGAGGAGCTGAAATCCCTGGACAATGTCTTCACCAAAGTCTACAAAGCCAAGTATCCCATCGTGGGCTACACGGCCCGGAGGATTCTCAATGAGGACGGCAGCCCCAACCTGGACTTCAAGCCTGAAGACCAGCCCCATTTTGACACAAAAGACGAGTTTTGATGTTCCATCCCTGGGGGAGGGGTGGTGTTCCTTATTGCGGGGGGGCAGGGAAGACCCTCAGCTGCCAAATCTCCTGTGAAACAGGCTACCCAAGCCTCTGGGCACCGGACCCAAATAAAGCAGATGTTGAACCTGGAACCCTAATGCCTGTTATTGTCCTTGGTTGAGTGTTCTGTCGCCGTGGCATCCCACCCGCACACCGGCCAGGCTGGTAAGGATGGCAGAGTGGGGAGCCCCCTCCGGGTCACTGTTGGCTCTCTGGGCAGTAGAACTACAAGTGACTTACTTCCTCTTTAGATTTCTATTTTCCTGTACTTGCCAGATTTCCTGTGACCATGTTTACTTTAGAATAAGCACAAAAATAAACTTCGTATTTTCACAAGGGAAGAATTCTTCCCCGCATGCTCTCTCCTTGAAGCCTCCTCTGCTCGACGGGATGGGGCAGCCTTGTGCGTGGGCCTCCCCCTTCACGGTCCTGCCTTCAGTGTCCCCATCCGTGAGGGGCCATCCCTAAGATGGCAGGAATGGGGAGGATGCACAGGAGCGGCAGGGGATGGTGAAAGGGGTGTTAGAGGGGCTGGCTTGGCGCTACCACCAGGAGAGAGTGACCGCGTGACTCAGCTTCAGCCCCATCAGCGGCTGGGAAGTGGTGCCAAGGGCCGTGTGGCCAGGGCCCGGCCTGGAGGTCATCCCAAGCATGGTAAAGCCCATGCAACACATTGGACTCAGGTCAGATTTCATAAGGATTTCATCCATTTTGAGGGGGGATTTAGTTCCCTCTAAGGGACATTGGCCATGTCTGAAGACATTTTTATATTTTTGGTTGTCACAGCTGTAGGATTCTACTGGTGTCTAGTGTTAAACTTCCTACAATGCACAGGTCAGCCCTCCCTCCCCGGACAAAGAATTATCTGGCCCAAAAAGTCACATGGGCGGAGGTTGAGAAAACCTGCGTTAGACTCATCCTGGAAATTTTATAGTAGAGATGAATTTCTTTGACATAAAATAAATAGCAACTACTCCCAAGAGAGAATTTTTACATCAAGCAGAAGAATCTCCTAAGGTGACTATTCAAAATGCTGATTCTGGGTCCCACCCCCAGGGCTCATGATTCCATATTTCTAGAACATGGCCTGGGAATTGCATTTTTAGTGAGCACCCCACCCCCCCGGGGAGACTGTGATATGGATGGGCTCAGATATACTTTGAGAAACACTACCTTCTGCCTCACCCTTCACCTCAGGGAGAACCCAGCCAGAGCCTTGCTGAGGACCAGGTTTGAGCTCTGCCTCATTCTTTTGTGTGTCCGGACTAGAGATTCTCCTGGTGCACTCCTGGGTCCCACTCAGAAGCTGGGAGCTTGGTGGCCATCCACCCAAGAGTAATGGGCCTGGAACTTATCAGACAGGACCCTTTGGCCTGGAATTCAGAAAGTCCTTCATGTGGCCAAGGTAGTCTGTGCCGAGACATGTGGCCCCAAAACGAATGATGTGTGAGAGCATACAGATGATTACAAGTCCTTGGAACACCTGAGAGAGAACTTCTTTTACTCAATGCTGCCCACTTCCCTGCATCATCGGGCAGTGAGAGGGGCAGGATTTCCTTCCCTAGAGCCTGGTCTGCAGGGTGGGAACTTTCCAGGACCACTGTTTTCCCCACTTCTCTCTCCCCCTTGATGGCCTCCCATCAAAGCACAGTTTTCCCTCAGGGCCTCGGGGTTCCCCACTCCTGGGGCAGTTCTGCCCATTTTGCTGCCCCACACCCCAGCAAGGGGCTTCTCTGAATCAGAATGCCTCTCATTTAGAGATTCTGGGACAGAGCACACAGGAACCTGGGCAGCCCGAAGAGGCTCCACACAGGGTGGGCGCAGCTCAGGGAAGGGAAACCTGCTGGCCTGCGGATCAGCATCATGGCGTCTCTGCAGGACCCAAAGCCTGCTGCCCTGTTTACCCCTGCTCCCCTACTCCCACATAGGCTTGTCATGTTTTCCTTGTTTTCAAGGCTTCTATCTTTACAAGACTCTGTTTTGACCTACCTCCGGGGTCCCTTATAGCGTAGTACTCACCTACTTGGCTATAATTGCTTACTTATGAGCGTGTCTCCCCCAAACAGGAGAACCTTGAGGGCCCAGCACAGACACTCATCGACGTGGCCAACCTTGCTGGACTTTGCACTGAAAGCCCTGCATCCCAGGAAACTCCTCAGTCATGAGCAAACCTGGGGGACCAAACTGTGCCAACTGCTGAGGCCAGGCCTCCTCCCAGTGGAGGGGCTCCAGGCATCACAGGGAGGCCTTGTGCCACCTTGGGATGAAGAAGGAAGAGAGGAGCTATGATTCTTTACCCAGGAGATGAGAAAGTTGAAGGAAAGGCAATGGGAGAGTGGACAGGGGTTGGGTTCTTAACCAGGCCCCATACAAGTTCAAGTTCAAGCTCTCAGAGCAGACGCTCCACGCCTGGTCTACAGTAGGTACCTCGCATCAGAGTGTTGTTGATACTGACATGATTGGTTAATTCCTTTCCTAAGTTCCTTCCACGAGGTGCAGCCCGTCCATGGCCTCTCTTAGGGGACACAGAGCAACTCTTGCTTCATGTTCCCCGTGCCCCGGAGTGCTGCCCACTTCCCACCCGCTCTGTGCTCCCGGGCCTGCAGCTGACAGGCTCTTCCTCCCAAGCAGGTGGCACAAGCCAGCTCCCTTACATAACAGGGAGGAAGGGGCTTAAAGGCTTAAAGGCAGGAAACAGGGCCCTGAAGGAAGGAGCCCTGTTCTCCATTTAGAAAATAAGACCACCAAGTCTTGAATGTTCCAGAGGGGTGAGTGCTGGAGCTGACCAGCAGCCCAGGTCCTAGAGGTGAGGTCATGCAGAGGGCATCTGGCCCACGCCCCAGCCTGACCCTGGATGGGAAGGCCTCCAGACTCAGACCCCTCCGTCCTTCTTTACACTTCTGCTCCAGGGCGGTTCCTCGACCCATCATTAGCTTCTAGGAGAAAAGCTAAGGTCTGAATAAAGCAACCTCACCCTCTGCATTGGCTTCCTTCGAAAGGGTGCTTCTCAAAGCCCCAATCTCCAAAAAGCCTGGCCTGCTGGGGTTACTGTCCGTTCCTGAGGTGCTTCTGCAAGAGGCTGAAGCTGGAAATCCGTGCCTAGAGCCCAGTCTCCACCAGGCAGAGAGTGCTCTGACCCCGGTACCCTCCTTAGGGAACACTGTGATTACTAGAGACCACCTACAGGGCCCAGCTCTGAAGGATGGCAGCTTTGAGGGCATAAAGACCTGCTTTAAACAGGCCTGAAACTGCACAGGCTTTTCCAGAGAGGCCAGGCAGGCTCCCTCCCATCAGTGGGGAAATTGGCCAGGCAGACGTCCACCTAGGACATCACATGTGAACACCGCCTCGAGAATTATTTAATATCACGATATGTTGCTCACCTTTCATGCTCCAGTTCTCAGCCTGTCGGCCCAGCACGTGTGGCGTAATCTCTCAGTGCCAAGTTCAGCGTTTTCCCCTGGGCTCCTCTGCCAAGCGAGCCATCTGAGGCATTCTAGGGCATTCCAACTGGCAAGGGCAAGGAGTGAACGTTCCCTGACCCCGAACCAAGCCTCCGCCAATAGGGGCTGGAGTCTGCCGACCACTCCCATCCCCTGAGGCTCATTCTGCAGGCTCCTGAGAGGGTCTCAGGTGGTGCTGAGCCCCAGCTGCACATGGTGGTGATCAGCTCACTAACACTCACTTGAACTGGCCGAGCTTCCTTCCCCGTGCCATTCCCCCCAGTCCCCTGAGCCTCAGCCCAAGGATCATTTCCCAAATGTGTGCCCCTGCACACAAGCCCCTACCCAGCAGGGGCACAACCCAGGGTAAGACACAAGCTGACTTCCTCAGACACCAACGTGATCCCCTTATGCCAAACTCAGGTTTACTAGTAACATCTTACACATGTGAGCACTTTACAGTTTACAAAGTCTCGTTCCCGTGACTACAGCTGTATAAGTAATTACCTCCAGAACTTACTGGTATGAAAACGCTACTCCCTGTGCTCAGAGATTCGGTGGGTCAGTGACTCTGGGAGAGTGCAGTGGGGACGCTAGTCCGTCCCTGCTGTCTGGGGTCCCTGCTGTCTGGGGCCTCCACTGGAATGATGAAGCCTCACATTTCCAGGGGGTGGAGCTGTCATCGACACAAGGAGTTCCATTCCTCTCTGCGTTTAACTTCTCACAGCCCAGGGGCTGGGCTGTGCTTCCTTTTACGACCCCTCCTCTAGTGTCAGGCAGTGTCACCTGCATTCCTCGTGGCAGCCACGAAGTCCCGCCCAGGGTCAAGGCACACCAGGCCGATTTCGGAAAACATGACCTGCCACAGGTCCCTTGCACATGATCTCATTAGATTCCTACAGAAGAAACGGCATCTTGTTTTCAGGTTTCTGGTGTTTAGCTTGATTGCCCAGCACCTGGCAAGTGTGCAGTACGTTGCTTTTGTCTTGTGGAGAGAGACAGGTTTTAGGGTCAGACTGACTTGGGTAGAAGTCCCAATTTCATTGCTTACTGCCTCTATAATCCCGGACAAGTTATTTAGCTTCCCAGAGCCTCAGTTTCCCAATGTTTAAAACGAGAGCCTAGGGGCGCCTGGGTGGCTCAGTTGTTGGGCGTCTGCCTTCAGCTCGGGTCATGGTCCCAGGGTCCTGGGATCAAGCCCCGCATCAGGCTCCCTGCTCGGCGGGAAGCCTGCTTCTCCCTCTCCCACTCCCCCTGCTTATGTTCCCTCTCTTGCTGTCTCTCTCTCTCTGTTGAATGAGTGAATAAAATCTTTAAAAAAAAGAAAAACAGGAGAGCCCAAATGCCCATTTCGCGAGACTGGTGCTAGGGCTGGGTATGTCGTGTTGGAATGTGCCGAGCAGATTCCTAACACCTGAGGGGTGCCTACTTTATCTCTGCTTCTTCCCCTCCATTCCATTCCACCCCCACCTCAGGACTGAACCCTTCTTGGACTTCCCAGCAGGTTCACAGACCGACATGAGAAGAAATCCTCAGTTATGCGTCCAGGGTCTGGGCCACGGGCTGGGGTAGAAGAAGTTAGGGTGACTAGCTTCAGCACACTCTCTTCCCCTCCCTGGATACTTGCTGCTCAGCCCAGAACTTCGAGCAGTGACACAGCTCCACTGATGGCACCTCCCTCCCACCATTCAGGCTCTTAGCTTTCTCAGATGCCCTGGAGATCCTCCCAGAGTCCCAAGGGCCATGGGGAAACCTGCCACCTCCCCCGAGAGTATTGCCTGGACTGCAGTCTTGCTGCCAGAAGCCTAATATCAGGTGTGCCCAGGTGTGCCCACTGTGGTGCAGCTTGTCCCACCCACCCTACCCGATGGTTTTTGTGCCTGCCTACCGTTCGCCTCCCCTGGGGTTGGGCCCTGCCTCACACTCTAGAAGTTAGGTGATTTCCGTTCCAGAAGATGCCTTATTCACAATGTCCCCTGGGCCCTTGCACATGCTGTTCCCTCTGCCTGGAATGCTCTTCCAACTAACTGCCTACTCTATTACTTCCCTCTCACCCGCATCACCTACAAAACCTTACCTTGGCTTAGATATCACCTCATCAAGGAAGCTTTCCTGGACCCCTCCCTGCCAAGATGGCACCCCGAATCAGTACTGATGCTGCTGCCCCATAACTGTTTTCATTTGTCTGTCTGTCCACCAGCCTGGGGCACCACCATAACACCCACCCCCTGACCAAGGTCTCCAGCAGAGCCCGCTGGGCATCACCTCCTCCTGGACCAACAATGCCTGAGCCTTTCCAAAGCCTTGTCATGTAGGCAACATACAAAAATAGTAAGTGGTTCCCCTGGCAACCATCACAGCAGATGGTAACCAGCACGGACAGTCTTGGAAAGCCTTGAGGCCGGGACAAAAAGGAAGCCCACTCCGACTGGTAGCTACCCTGCCTGGGCCGGGCAGGGGGCCATCTGAGCTACCTCTCCTCCCCTCTTGGCTTCCTGGAGACCACCTGCCCTGAAGCCCAAAGGGGAAAACTGGGCTGGAGGAGTTGCCCATCTGCCCACATTATACATCTCTGCCAGTCCCTGTGTTGCTGCCCCTGTCCCCTCCCCGTGGTGTCAGTGGCTGCCCTGCCCTATCCAGATGAGGCTGCCACCAGGAGACTCAGTCTTGCGGCCAGAGGCCTTATTTCAGGGATGGCCACTGTCCCAAGCTTGTCCCGGGCCTCACCTGGAGCGTCTGGGTCTCCGCCCAAGTCTTGCGCCCCCTGGCTCTGGGCCCTCCCCACCCGCCCCCAGGCCGGCCCACAGCCTTGTTGGGGCCAGCCCTCCCCCAGGGCTCAGTCTCGCCCCGCCTGAGCCCTGCTCCTGTCCCCGCCCAGCTCCCCTCTAGGATGAGTACAGGGCTTGGGGCTCCATGGGCTGAGGTCCAGGAGGCCCCTGGAGTGTGGGAGTCAGGGTGCGGGAGCTGCCGAGGGTGCCAGAAGAGGAGAATGGAACAGCACTGCCGCGGGTGAGGCCAGAGGGAGTTGCAGACTGTGCGTGGGCAGCTGGACTCTAGTAGAAGCGCCCAGAGGGTGAACCAGCAGCTGAGAGGGGGCAGGGGGGAGGCGGGACGTGGAGTGAGCCGCTGAGGAGTCCTCAAGGGAAGCCCCAGGTTTCCAGGGGCCGGTGGTGGGTGTGGCCCTCCTGGGCGCTGGCCTGGCCCGACATGCTCTCCTCCCTGTTTGTGAGAGAGCCAGCCTTTGGCTCCCCATCTCATCCCCCCTCCTCCTGGGACAGTGACCTTGCCGCATCCTCCTGGCTGTGGACACCCCCACTCTGCAAGCCCACCCCTGGACTCGCCCCTCGCCGCTGCCCCCGTCCCCTGCCCCCTCCGCCCACTCACCCCGCTACTTCGTGTGGCTGCAGGCCTCTTGCCCGGGTTCCCTGCCCTGTCGGTGACATGGCAAACGTCGCACTTGATGGGCTAGGCAGGAGCCACTCGCTGCACCACTTACCTGCTACTTCATTGGACCCTCTGGGAAGACGTGCTAACATTCCACACGTGACAAACTGGGTGTCGCGAAGAACAAGTAAGGGCCAAGGAAACCACACCGCTGATGCGGACTAGGCCCTGGAGCCGGGATTCCAACACAAGTGGGCCTTCCATCCTGGGCTCCTCCCACCCTGACTCACCCTGAACACTGAGTCGGCCAGGGGAGGCCCACCCCTGGGCAGGTGGAGCTCAGAGGCAGCAGACTGGTCTGGTGGCAGGGACTCTGAAATCCTTGAGGTTCTCTTGAAAGAGACTCCTTTGGGCTAAGGATGTGTGATGCAGGGTTGGGGCGCTGAACCCCCTGGCATCACCCAAAGGGAGGCGGTGGGATCCGGGCCCACCTGCGGGAGCTCACAGCCTGACGGTGGCAGCCACAAGCCACCCCAGGGACAGGAGAGGCGAATAGTGGCCATGAGACCAGCGATGACCACATGGAGGGCAGCTGAGCCATGGCTAGGGGCCGCTAGGGCTCATGTCTCCATATTCCTGGTGCTATCGTCCAGGGCCCTGAGGTAAGGGTTTGACCTCAGCACTGAGCAGCCTCTCACTAGCTGGATCCCAGAAGTACGTCTGTTCCCTTCCTGCCTGAGCCCTCTCAGCCCCTCTTTCCCATTTAGTCATGACCTTCCCCTTAACCATCAGCCATAACCCTCTCTCTGGTCCCCACCACTGCATCCTGTCTCACCATCCCCTTGAAGCTCAGGCAGCCTCCTTTCCACAGCGTATTAATTTCACCAGATTTCACATATCCGTTCACCCACCAAGCGTATGCGTACTTCATGCCCACTATGTGCCCAGCACTATGCAAGGTCTTGGGGCTGGGGTAGGGTACAAAGCCAGGAAAAAAAATGCAAGGACTGTCCTTGCTCTTAGGGGTCTCCAAGGAAGAAAGCAGTGGACTGAGTTGCAAAGAGGTTTCCCTAGCCCCAGGAGCTGCTGATCCGCGGGGACCCCAGCCACAGGGTCCTGAGTGTGACAAGGTGGGGGCATGAGGTTGCGGAGGGATGTTGGGATTTTCATGGAAACTTCTAGCCCACCCATGACCACTTGCATGGGACGACAGTGCCTCCTGGTGGTTGCTTTTTGGAACTCTCCAGCAGCTGTTTTGTAAAGCCCAGGGGATTAAGCTCTTCTCAAGAACTTCTATTTTTGGTTCCCAGTATTTCCATAACGAAATGCTAACAGGAGCAACCAGAGGGCTTCGCAAAGGGCTCGGAGCGGCACTGCTGAACTCCCGTGATCTCCAGCTATCTGCTCTCCAGGGCTCAGATCTGCTCTCTGTTCCCAGGTGCAGGCCTCTCTTCCATGGGGTTTGACCGAAGGGTCCCACGGCAGTGGCCGTCTGTTCTCTGTGTCGAGTCTGGCTTCAGAGGGAATGCTGTGTGCACATTCAGCGTGACGTATTGGAAAGAACACTGGGTCCAGGATCAGGAGGCTTGGATGCTCGCCCCACGTCAGCCGCTAACTCTCGGTGAGAAAATAATCACCATAAAAGCTGTATTTATTCAGTATTTACTGAGTCAGCCAACGAGCTTTATGCATGTTGATCCTCACAACACACCTCTGAGATTGGGGCTATTATTTCCATTGTAGAGCTGAAGAAATCAAGGCACAGAGAGGTTAAGTAACTTTCCCAAGTTCACAGTGTGTGGCAGTGAGGATTCAGGCTCACGTTTCCGGAGACCCCTTATGCTCCACTGGATTGTGGACCTAAAAGAATCAGAAACTAGTGGCAGGACCCACAGAGTGGTGTTTTCAGATGTTCCCCAGGTGATGGCGATGTGGAGCCATCTTCGGAATCGATGGAGCCTTGCCAGCTCTGGCATTCAGTGAGCCCAATGCCATCAGGGGTTCAGGAGGCAAAGTTATGATGAGGGAGGGTTAGGCCCTAATCCCCATGGGTGTACAGCAGAAACCACACAGACGGCATCCCGCCTGCCATCCTGTCAACCTGTCAACCTGGAAGTGGAGAGCGATTGCCTTCTACAACATTCTTCTCAGTGTTAAGCCACATATACCGCTAATTCATAGATCCACCACCCATCAATTTATCACAACTCATCTAGAACCATTTTTTTAGAGAGACAGAGAGCAAGTGAGCACGCAAGTGGTGGGGAGAGGGTCAGAAGGAGACAGAGAGAATCTCAAGCAGACACCGTGCTGAGTGTGTATCCCTACCTGGGGCTCGATCTCATGACCCTGAGATCATGACCTGAGCCGAAGTTGGATGCTTAACTGACTGAGCCACCCAGGCTCCCCATCTAGAGCCATTTTATATTTTTAAGTTGATGCATTTGACAAACTCTTATTGAGACCTACTGTGTGCCAGGCACTGGGCTAGGTCCTGAGTCTGCAGTGGTGAAGGATGCCAGCATGGCCCTGCCCTTGTGAGTCTGCTATCTAGAGGAGACAGGCAATAAACACACGATTCTAAAAAACGGAATTGCATGCATGACACGTGCTCTGACCGGAATGACAACACACAGTGATGGAGAACAACACGGTGGCAGGGGCCCTAATTAGACTGAGTGGGCTGGGAGGATTCCCCCTGAGGAGGTGACATTTAAACAGAGACTAGAATCGCATTTTTAGCTTATACCTTCCATTGGTAAAGGCGCTCCCCTGGGTTCACTGCGTGAGGAGTGATACAGCGCAGAGCATGCTTTTCTCCGAGCTCCTGGGATCCCTGTGCGGGACAGTGGGGCAGGAACTGTAACGTTTTCTCTGCCAGATCGCCAGATGTCCCTCTAGAGATGAAGGATTCTGAGCTTCCTTTTGACAGAAGATCTCAAAGCAGGGGCTCTTTGGGGGTGGGGAGGTAATGGGGCCCAGGGCCTGGCAGTTCAGAAATCAGAGAGGTCCCCGGCCGCTCTGACCCCCTGGGGCAGGACTCACAATCCAGTCTGCAGGGAGGGAGCTTGGAGTCTGTGCCCACCCCCCCCAATACACACACACACACACACACACACACACACCCACACCCACCCCCCCACAACCGCATGAGAGCAGACTCCAGCTCCAGCTCACGGGTGTGCTGATCTTCTCATCTCCCTTCCGCGGTGCTGGAGCTGACACTGGGCAGACCACTCTGGGCTTTGCCATCGGCTGCCTGTTAGACTGTGCCAGTAGGAGGCGCCAGAGGGCGCTGGAAAGCGGAGGGGACACCTGCCGCCCCGTTTACCTCCTGCAGTATTTCTTCACCCCAGCAGCAACTGACTCCAGTTTGCAGTTTTCCAACACTTGGGAAACTTTGTCACCCCTCACCCACCCCAGAGACAACACCGGCTGGCACGCATCCCCACCTCTGATGCCCGGGTCTCAACCCATGCAGGGAGCGCCCCTGTTTCCCTTTGTTGCCTCGCTCTGGGGTGGCGGTGTTTCCTGCAGTTGCCACCTCCATGACACATTTTTGGCATTCTCTGACATTAGTGTCAGGTGGCCCAAACCATTTTCTGGCCTTTGTGGGCCTTTTGTGCCAGAGTGAACTCAGGGAAGAAGAACAAAACCAGTTTTTTGAGCCCTGCAGGTGATGAGTAGCTGATGTCCCCTGGGAACCAAGGGCCACTTTGTCCTGGGAGAGCCCAGCTCCTCCTGTGCAGACTCCGCCTCTCCGGGAGAAGGGACAGTGAGGAGAAAGGGGACAAGTGCTGTCTCAAGTCCAGGCGTCTCTGGCCCACCTCACCCCACCCCTGCCTCCTTGCTGAGCTGCACCTTACCCCCCTGGCCTGTCCTGTCCACAGACGGCTCCCAGGAGACAAGGCCATGGGCTTCTCTATGGCTCACAGTGTCCCTGTGAAGGTTCTGGGAGGGGGTGGTCGTTCCGGATGTCCCTCCGTGAGTGCGGTATGGCCATGCCTGAAGCCCAGGCCAGAGCAGAGGGCTCCGGAAGATCAGCTGCACAGCTAAGGCATGGCCACACGGCCGCCCGCCCCTGCAGCACCCCCACAGGGCTGGCTGGCCAGCAAGCGTGCGCTGAAAAGGTGGACCATGCAGTTCCTGTGTTGGAAAATTCCAACGGATCGTAGATGCTGAGCTAGCCGAGGGCACCGAGGTGAGAGCTCTCGAGCTAGATGGCCAAAGCGAGCAGAACCGGGGGGGGGGGGTACCGAGGCAGAGCTGGGAGAGAGATGGCAGGAGACTGATTCTGGGGCCTGTGCGGGAGGGACAGGGACGTGCTGCCTCAGATCGGCAGAGTTTCTGTTTCCCATTCGTGTCTTTCTTGCCAATAACACCTCTTCCTGCAGTAACATGGCTTGCTACCAGGAAAGCCCAGGAGGTGGACCTAAGGGGAAGGTTGGCAGCAAGGCGGGGGGCGGGGGAGGAGGGGAGGGGAGGGGAAGGGAGGGATCCAGCCTATACTGAGGACCTGCCATGTGGCAGGGGCTCCCGTTGATGGGGGTGAATGGGGAGATACAGTTTCTCAACCCAAAGCAGCAAAGAAACACTGAAAAATATACCCTAGTCGACAGAAAGACCAGGCAGGCTGTGTGGGTAAACCCTCCTGAGACAATGTGGACATCCGGGCACACCTCCTCCACCAGGCCCAGCTCACCGCAGAGATGCCCCTGAAGGATCCACCCAGTCCCAGTTCAGGAAGGATGCCGTTCTGCCCAGGGGGTGTTTCTGAAAGGACTGATATAAAAAGCCCTTGTGTTCGTCTGGCTCTTTTTGCACCTCTTCAAAACCTTTTTTTAAAAGATTTTACTTATTTATTTGACAGAGAGCACAGCAGGGGCAGCGGCAGGCAGAGGGAGAAGCAGGCTCCCCGCTGAGCATGCAGCCTGATGTGGGGCTTGATCCCAGGACCCTGAGATCATGACCTGAGCTGAAGGCAGACGCTTAACCAATGGAGCCACCCAGGTGCCCCTCTTCAAAATCTTTCATAGCTACCAGCTCAGTTGATTCTCAAGCATCTAGGACCCCCATCTCCCCAGCCATGCAAGTCTGGAGTAAAAAAAAAAAAAAAAGGCCCCAGAAAAAGAAATAACAGTCTTTCTTGGGCTTTGTGCCTCCCTCAGTCCCTAGGTAGGGCCTCCAGGTTTCCCCTTTGGGCTTGTCCCAGGAAGCATCATACCTGAGCTCAGGAGCTGTTCCTTCCCTCCCAGCTCCAACTTTCTGAGGTGACATTTGCAGCAACGGCCCTCAGTGTCTCCAAAGTTCAGGAAGGTGCTACCTCAAGGGGTAGGGGGAAGGATGGGGTGGGTGGGATACTGCCCATGCGGGTACCGGCTCCCACAGGCTGAGCCAGACGGCCATGGTACACGGCACCCTTCCTTGAGGGGAGACATCCTGCTTCTGCCTGGGGCCATATGTCAGTTCGGATGCTGGCGGCCTTGGGTCCCGGGTCTCACCAAGGTTCTTAGGCAAGCAGCCTTCCCTGTCGACCCCTCAGGTGCAAGCCCTAAGGGGCCAGGCTAGAAGCCGACCTGAGTGACCAACGCCAAGTGGTTCCCCAAGTTGTCCTTCCTCCTTTCCTTCCCCAGGAATGTGCTCATCACTCTTGGCCAAGACCATCTGCCTTTTCTCTTGGGATGAATTCTTTCTCAAAAGATACCTGTGGACTCCTGGTGGCGTCCTAGGTCACCAGACATGTCTGAATCTCAGAGCAAATCCCTCCATGCGTCGGTTTTATTATCTTCATGTTATGGGTGGGGAAACTGAGTCCCCGAACATCAGATGACTTGCCTGAGGTCACACAGAGTCTTCAGAGCCCTAATACCACATCAGTCCTCTGTTCTCCTCCCCACATCATGCTATACATCACCTCCCAGTTGGACAGAAGGTTGTTTTCAAGATGGCCACCTTGACTGTCCAAACCCAACGGGTCTAACATGGTGCTTCCCAGCAGCAGCTCCCACCCAGACCCTGCATCAGAGTCACCCGTGGTGCTTCCAACACCCAGATGCCAGGAGATCCTGATATGCTAGGTCTGGGCGAGCCCAGGCCGAGCAACCCTACGGTTGATTCTCATCATTTGAGGTCATTAGGGTCTTTAAAGTCTCTGACAACAGTGAATGAGCAAATTCTGAATCTTTGCCCCTGGGGGAAACACAGGGTTAGGTTCCTGTGAGCCTCTGGACACAAACTTTCCATCATCTGAATCCATCGATGCCCTTGTTTTATGTGTGTTTCTGTCTAAAGACTCTATGTAATCCGAATGGGCGATTCATTAATGTTGAACTCACGGCCAATATCACTGTCACTCACACCTGCACGAAGCTCGGCGAATACTCTTTCCTCCGTAGCGTCCATCCCAGGCTTCTTGTGCTTGGCAGCCCCACACAGCACTGCAGCGCTGCCCTCGAGAAATCACCAACAAAATCACACACGCGTGCGCGAACACACATGCACACACGCACAACTGTGGCCCTACTTAGACTGTGAAAAGGACACTTATTTCCTGCGTGGGAGCTGAAATGAGAAGGCAGAGCGTCATCTCGGGACCTCAGCTGGGAATGTCCAGACGGCCAACTCAGATTGTCACCCCTCTGCGTGGCATCCACACATGACCACGAAAGAGCCTCGAGTATTGACACATTTTAGCGAATAGGTGAATTTGCGAATGGAATCCACAAATAGTGAGGATCCATTGTGTTTGCAAAGCTCTCTTTGCCCAGCGATGTGCTCTGTCTTACAGCAACTGGAAGGGAAGTTGGACGGAGGTGCTAGAAGGTGCAGAGGGCAGACTGAGGGGTGAGGGGGCTGCTCGGGAGGGTTGGGAGAGCAGCCTGGGCTGGTGTCCCCAGAGGGCCTCGAAGTTGGCATGGCAGAGCAGCCACCGTGGGTTCTGGGCTGTGACTCTGCCCTCCCCTCACACCCAAATCACCACAAACCCTGGACTTGCACACCTCTGCAAGTTGGTGGCTCCCAAGTCAGAATTTGGTTTCTCCACAGAAATCATGTCTGGTGGGCTGGTCCTCAGCCTGGGTCACAGAGGCCCACCCCACCTGGTTAGACAAAGTGGTGGCACTGTGGGGGCGCAGGCCCAAGCCCACCCACCCCCCCACGCAACTCCCCATTCCCACCACAGCCAGCCTCGTCACAGGGCTTGGGGCCCTGAAATGCAGGGGAGGTGAGGGTCCTCAAGCGTAGTCTCAGGTGGAGGGTGAGGACAGGTGTGCTGGGCAGGCAGTGGGAGAGGTCTGTCGTTTGTCAGGTGGGGTGACAGCCAGGGAAGGGGCACAGGCATCTGCGTGTGGGGATGGGAAGGGGGAGTGGAGAGGAGATCTGTGAGGACAGGCCAGGGAAGGGGCATTCTGCAGCCACAAGCCTCCCTCCACTTGCTGCCCACTGGGTCACGAACATCCTCTAAGGTCATGGGCCTGGCCCTGAGGGGCCCCCAGCAGCTCTTGCAGACATCCCCAAGGGGGGGCTGTATAGCTGGTCCCGTGTTGGAGCTGAAGCCGAGGCCAAACCTTGTGCTGCCTTGTTAGCTCTCACCTCCAGAGCAGGACCTCGGGGGAGTTGGGACATCCCCCTCCACCTAGAACTGACACCTGACCGAACACCGCACCCCTGTCTCTCAGGCCCTCTTGTTTGCCCTGTCCCGCCACACTTCCCTCCCCAGGGCCGGCCAACGTGGGGATGGGGTGGGCGGGAAGAGCAGCGGGTAGAGCCTACAGGGTGGGCCCCAGAAGATGCGAACTACCAATACACATAGAACCTTGCTCTATGTCCGAATGCAGCTCATCTTCTACACATATTTCTTCTGTAAGGCACACCACGGCCTTCTCACGCTTAAGAATACCCCTGGTTTGACCTGACTCCTTGCTTGCCACAAGACAAAAAAGGGTGGAGCCTGACCCAATCTGTTCCAAAAGCAGGTTAAACAGAGTTCACAGTTATATCTTGTTCAGGAAGCTCTGAGCCCAGGGCTCCGAGGAGGACTTGGGTCCTGATCAGGGAGCGCTGGGGAGTGGCCTCAAGTGGCTAATGGCCGATGCCGGCTCCCAGGGGCATGAGGGCCTTCCGGGCACGGAGGAGGAATGAGGCTACAGAGCTGAGCTGGGGAAGGGGATTCTGAGACCGAGATTTGCACACCAGGCCTTAGAAGCAGAGCCTGCCCTACCCGAGCCTGGCCTAGGCAGGGAGCACGGCATCCTGCACACCCTCTACTCTAGTTCACTGGGCTCCCAGCTATGTGTGCAGGAGGGGAGGTAGCCCTTCTGGGGCGCCCTTGCCCTGGGTTACTGCAGCTTCCAGGAGGATGACTGGGGTCGAGGACCTGTGGGGAAACTTGTCACAGGACAGCAAGCTCCTTGAACCCCTATCGCCAGAAATTTTCTTTTTTCTTTTAAGATTTTATTTATTTATTTGACAGAGAGAGACACAGTGAGAGAGGGAACACAAGCAGGGGGAGTGGGAGAGGGAGAAGCAGGCTTCCCGCTGAGCAGGGAGCCCGATGTGGGGCTCGATCCCAGGACCCCGGGACCATGACCTGAGCCGAAGGCAAATGCTTAACGACTGAGCCACCCAGGCACTCCTGTCTTTTTTCTTTTAAGATTTATTTATTTACTTTAGAGCTAGAGAGAGCTCGTGTGAGCTGGGGGAGGGGCAGAGGGAGAGAGAATCTTCAAGCAGACTCGGTGCTGAGCGCAGAGCCCAGACTTGGGGCTCGATCTCACGACTCTGAGATCATGACCTGAGCTGAAACCAAGATTCGGGCGCTTAATTGACTGAGTGACCCAAGCGCCCCATTGCCATCTCTTTTTAAAGGGTTTCATGTTTACAAGCTTGAAACAGTTTATTCGGTAAAAAAAAAAAAAAACACTAACTGATGACTGTCTTATTTCTTTTCCTCCCTCAATGTTGAGAATTAACTAGCTAAATAGATCCATTCCTGCCCTCTCCTCCTTCCTCCTTTCCTTCCTCATTCAAACATCATTTATTTAACATTTGCTACAGACCAGGGGCTGAGGAAAAGCTGGTTCCTCCCCTAAACTGATGCCTTTGCTTGTGGGTCCCCCCTGGCTGGCTGCCCAGCTCCCACTGTGCCCCTCACCCAACTCAACTGAAACCACCACCTCAGGAGAGTTCTAGGGGGATGTGCCCGCCGCCCCCCAGGTGCCACGCAGGCTGTACACTCCTGTCAGTCAGGTAGTCCCTGTGTTTTTATCAGGCTGCTGTGTCTGCTTGCATTTGGAGAACGGGCTTCTGCAGCCTTGTTAGCAAACCTTCAGTGTATCCTAAGCCCACAGCTTTCCTCTGTTCAAATGACCCTCTTGTCCCCAGTCAGGGGCTGTGGCCGTGTGACCTGAGGACCGCAGCTCCCAGCCCTCTGCATGCTGTGAGTTGGAGAAGGCGAGCCCAGGGTTAGCTCAGGGCTGCGTGCGCAGGAAGTGCTGATGAGAATCAGATCACGAGGGTGGGGAGAGATGGGGACTGGGTGCTTCCACCCCCCGTTGGACTGGGGGTGGTGGTGGTGCTGGGATCCCAGATGAAGGAAAAGAGCCCTTGCCTAGGAGTCCAAAGACATGGGTTCTGGTTCTGGCTACTACTCACCAGTATGGGGCCCCAGGGACCCTAAGCAGGTGACTCAATTTCCTTACCTGTGCAAATGGAGGTGGCACCCTCCGCCCCTACTCATAGGCTATACTATGGAGCTCAGCGTACTTCGAAAACTGTCAAGTTTTGCTGTTCCCATGCAAGGTGCTGTACGGCTCTGGGCAGTGTCCCCGGTGGTAGTCAGGACCAGGGCTGTCCTGGGGCATTTAGAGCAGCTCCTGGGCTGGCACTTCTGAACTGAGCTTTATGGGAACGGAGAGTCACTGGCTTAGTGGTGGGTAGGGGGCCATTTGGGAGGTCACGGCCACACCCACCATCCTTGGTACCGTGTGAGCTTTTAGGGGTTTTGTTAAAAATGGAGTGGCTGTCCCTAGGCACCCCAAGATGGCTCCAGGGCCTTTGCGGACAACAGGGCTTTTCTGTTAGGTGCAACATTGGGCCTTTGGCGTCAGCCCCAGGACACAAATTTTCCTTTCCACCCTTCAAGCAACCTGCCTGCCTTCAGCCCAGGGAAAGCAGGGCAAGCTGTGGCCTGCCTCGTCCCGGACAGCTATCTGAGTGGGAGGCCCGGAAGAGGGGGAGCTTGGACCCCAGAGAGGCTCATATCAGTGTAGGGGTGGAGAACACCTCCATCAGTGGAGGGGTGGAGTACGCCTCCATCAGTGGTGGGGTGGAGAACGCCTCCATCAGTGGTGGG